>NW_010398473.1:5635-12123 GCF_000710305.1 Buceros rhinoceros silvestris
CATGCATGTCTTGACTGTGGCCTGGTGGAGTGGTTCGTAGGAACAATCACAAAAAGAGGTCTGGCTGAAATTCTGCAGCTCAAGTCGCAGCTACTGTCTGCTACGCATCTGTCCATCACCCACCGCCATTCTTTGGCTCTTTAGCAAGCCAATGACATTGTCTTATGAACATCCATGTTGCTATTGTTGTACTTTAGTAAGAAGTGAAAAAAGAACCCCTGGGCTAGACTCAGACAGCTGCCTATGGTATTCGCCATGAGAAGGACACCTGTGCTGGAAGCAGAGTGCTCAATAGTTAAGGCTATATTTAACATCCTGCCCAGTGACCTTCTGTAACAAGAGAGATGAGAATGTTAATGCCCAGAGCCGTCTGTGAAAGGATATGTGCTTTTAATCAGCTTCCTAATAGCAGGCTAATAAAAGCAATAATCATTTTAGTATTCTGATTCTGTTAGCTCTATCTGTGTTTTCCAAGGTCACTGAAGCAGTGAGCAATGGGGAAGATACGCCTCCAAGGAGCTGAAACGTAGAGCAGTGAAAAACTTCACACCCAGTGGTACAGGTTGTTCTCCTGCTTCCAGCTCATGGTGAGGGAGTCAAACCATGTAGAGAACGGACTGCGTGGTTTCCCAGGACACTGGTCACAATCGGTTTCCAGTATAGCATGAGCTTCATCTTGTGGTCTCCAAGCATTATTTGTCACATTCAGACTGAGAATTTGGACTTTTTCCTTTTATCAGGAGATCTGGCCTGGGGGAGGGAGCGAAAAGATTTTTATAGTTGAGGGCTCTAATTTGTTTTGGCTTCAATGTGTTTGTTTCGTTTCTTTAAAAGAACAACAAAACCACTCCACCTGCCCCTAAAAACCTGTCATCCGCTGCATGTACTGATTTCCGTTGGTGGAATTTTTAGCATAATAGGTTGGATGCAGTAGCAAAAAGATGTCTTTTAATGCCTGAAGTGTGCTTCTGTTCTCAGCTCCGTGGTGAACTCTACCCCCAGCCAGCAGACACGCATTTTCCCTTGACTTCATTAGACGCTGTATGCAAGAACCGAGCTAGCTGTGTGCACATTAAAGCAGCATAAAGTTGAGTTACCCCTGTCTTGTAAGCTCTTGGCATTAGATAGAGTATCCCTAATGGGTCAGTCCAGATGTCTATCCAGCCCAGTATCCTGTTTCCAACAGCGACCAGTAAAAGCAGCCTAGGAGGAGTGCTGGGCTAAGGACAAGTACCCAGTCCTCAACGCCGTAACCTCCCAGGCTCTAGCAATTTCTGCTTAGGGACTTCCTAGGCCAGATCTGGTATTCTTCTGTTTAACAGCCCCAAATGGATTTTTTTTTTTCTCCTATTATTCTGTCTAATTGCTTTTTGAGCTCATCTAAAATTTAGTATTGATGACGTTGTGTGGGAATGAGTCCAACAGTTTTAACAGGGCATTTTTTTTAAGTATTGAAGGATTTCTATAGGTTACTGGAGGATTTTTCATGTTTACTGCCATATCACTGGTGTTGACTACTCCTAGCTTTTAATGAGAAAATATAAAAACTTTGAGATGAAGAGTTATTTATTGAATTTCCTAGAGAAAGAAATGTATATTCTTTGGGCAGTCAGTAGTACGCTGCTGTCATGAACACATAACTTGTGGTTGTTTTGACTACGGGTGATGTAAGTTTTGCCTATAGAAATGTATTCTGAATGCACCTCTTACCTCTAATTTAGTAGTATTCTATGCCATTAAGCAGCAAATTTTCTTCTTCTGCGTTGAAAATGCACTGTGTTTTTGTTTAGCCCTTGATTTGATCGTTCTTTACTGTGGCTTTAAGTAGAACAAGCAAGTTTTGTCCTAGAATACTAAATCATTATTTTACTATAGATGTTTTGGTTAATTAAAAGATGTTTCCAAAGCCCAGTTTGTAGTACAAGATTTATTTTGATTGCCCAAGCCTTGAGCTGCCTTTACAGCAGAGCTCTTGTCTGTACGCAAATCCTGTTCCCCACATTGTTCACGTGGAGCTCTGCAGGCAGTTCTGGCCCCATCAGCCTAAGGTGGTGGACAGAGCGTGCATCAGGATGGCATTGTAACATACACGCTGTGTGCGTTCACAGGCGGTGGAGGAACGAAGACCAGTGGTAACAGTTAATAAGCAGCAGGATCAAACAGTACTTTCTCATGGCAGAAGAAACCTTACTGACCTTTTTGCATCACATAAACTATGAAATTTAATCCCTTGCAATTCCAACCCAGGAACTTTTTAATTTTAGGTGCTGGCTATGTTCCTTTCCTCTCCTACAGCGTTACTGCCAGGGTTACAGCTCGGTTTTATTGCATACCGTGGCACAGTAATGATTTCGTTGTGTGTACCGTGCTGTAAACATCCATGCCAAATTGATGAGAGTCTTAGTGTGTTTTGGAGCAAATGCATTTCCTGAAGTACAATGTGTTCCACCTTATCCTTTAGTTAATGTATAAATTCTTCTGCCTCGGGCAGAGATGCTTAGGCTTGTACCTCTTGGTGGTTGCTTTTAATCTGAATTCAGTTATGAGCATTGAAGAAATTGTCTCAGACATTACAATTGCTTTAAATTCACAACAGAAACGGTCCCTGAGCTATCACATGGTTCTCAGCCACTCAGGCTGCTGAAATTCAGGCATCTAGCTTAGGCTATGTCAGGCAGCTGAAAGAGAACATCTTTCCATGTTGGCTGCAGAGAATAGCAATTATAGTCAAGTTACATTGAAGCTGCATGAAATGATCTGAGCTCCTCTGCTCAACTAACTGCTGTGGATCTAACTCTCTTGAAAGGAGTGGTACTGCTGGGATTTCCCCACCCTGCTTTCACTCGGGACTGTGTGTTCCTAGCACTTCTCTGGCATTAGTTCTTGCCTTTACCAAACCCATTAGGGAACTAATTCCACTCTTTAGTTAGCCAGTTGTGAAGGGTTAGGGGTGGACCAGCCACTAGACAAATGACAGACCCTCCCTGTTACCACCCCGGCCACTGCCTCTTCCCAAATAGGCGAAAGAGAAAAGGAGTAATGGAGAGAGACTTATGGGTTGGAAAACTGTAACTGCTTTAATAGTAATAATAATCATAATTTAAAAAAAATGAAATATGTACAAATACATACAATACCAATGCCTAACCCAACCCCCTGGTGGCGACCATGTCACTGTCACCACTGATGATGCAGGCCAGACACTGAGGAAGGCCCAGGCTGGAATCAACAGCAGGTGGGAACTGGATGCAGGAGTTGGACTCTGGGACTGGGTTCAGGGATGCACGGCCTGGGATTAAAGGCAGAATGAGAAGAGCCCTTCTCAGAGACCGGCCACTGAAGAAGAGAGCAAGAGAGAGCAAGACCCTCAGCTTCGTATTGAATATGATGTGTGTGGGATGGAACACCTTGTTGGTCAGTTTGGGGTCACCTGTCCTGTCTGCTCCTCCCTGCCGGTGCGACCTCTCCCTTACTGCACCTGCACCGTGGTACACAGGATTTAGCAGTGACCTTGGTCTGCACAGGGGCAGGTGTCAGCAAGAGCCTTTCTGCATCCCAGTCCCTGGTAGTGACTGTAAACTTCAAGCGTTGTCACTTCTCAATATACCGTTAACTTCAGAAAGCGCTGTCACTTAGATGAGACTGAGCTGAAAAATGAAATCACTGACAGGAATTAGTTCTGTTCTAGCTCAAACCTTGACACCAGTGAATATTATTCCTGGAAGAAAAAAAAAGGGACAGAAATGGAATGCTGGAGTGATACAGCTTAGTTTTAAGTGATGAGTTTCGGGCATGGTGTCCAAAACATGCCCAAAGTCATGCTTTCCCTCAAATACCTGATGGAACAGGAGCGTGAAAGTTCTGTGAAATACAATCCCAACTATCTTAATTTTATCATCTCCTTCTATTTTCTGCCTTTCTGTTACTGCTTCTAGTCTGGAAAGCAGGGTTGTTGTCAAAGAGTTCCAGTTTATATAGAAACGTTTGCTTTGCTCTCAGGGCTATGCAAAAACGTTGAAAAATTCGAGTGTGTCCAGGATTTCTGTGTTTGAACCTATGGATGAACCCAGCTGGGGTGCGTTATTTGCTCTACTGCCTCTCTCAGATTTTATTTTCAAGATTGTAAGTCTTGATTTATCTATTCCTTAATTGAATATAAGTATGTTTACCAGTGTTGTACAGACCTTGTGTGGCTGAAAGGCTGTCTGAGAGTCCATGGATAACTGAGCTGCTGTGTAAGCACTTGTAATGAAGGAGTCCTGCTAAATCAGCCACCACTCTTTCTGTAGAATTGCTCCTGTGAAGACATAGCAATATATCGGTCTTTTAAGGATGCTTTGAAATATGGTGAGGTGAATTAGTTCATCTAAAGAATGAACATGTCTAAACCATAGTCCCATTGCTCTCTGTATCTGACACCATCGGGTTTCTAAGACTGCAAAGCCAAAAGAAACCCAGGCTGTGGCGGTCTCCATTTTGTTCTTCCTTTCCCTCATATTTTGGCAGCTTGCATGGTTCCTGCCATTGGCCGGATAAGTGGAAAGTTGGCAGTATTAGCCACAGGACACCTTTGAGCCTGGCTTAAAGATCTGCTGAGGGGATCTGTGGGGAGTCAACATGACTTTCCATCCCACTGTGCAGTTCACCAGTGCTGCCTTGGGTCAAACCGACCCATGGGTCCTGAGGCTGGTGGAAAAGCATCAGAATTTCATCAAGGTGTGGAGATGAGCTGATTAGTCGTATTGATTTACAGCAATGACTAACTGATCGGTGAACTTCTGTGTGCAATCTAAATTTTGGGGAAGGCTATTTGCTCTGTGACAGTTCCCAGGTTTTGTTTGTGATTGAAACGGAGTGGCCTTTTATCTCAGTGTTCGGCAGTAAGTGAAGCAATTGTACTATTTTGGCTGCCCTCTGACAGCTTCTCACAAGGATGCTGGAACTTGTGACAAGCATGAATCTATTGGCTTCTCAGAAAAATTCTGAGAACTGGCTCTCTGCCATTCTGCTTGGAAATGGGACAAAAATAATGTCATTGCTCCATTCTCTTCCACTTTGCTGAAATGCTCCAAAATCCTCAGGCTAGAGAACTGGTCCACAAAACTAAAAAAACTAGCAGTGTGTTTCTGTTGTTAATAGTGATGGTGTTTAGGGTGACTGAAAGACCCAAAGTGCTTGGCTTTGCTCGGTGAACTGAAGCAGAGAAATATGGATCGAAAAGTCAAGGGCTAATCTGCAAAAGGCAAGAGGTGTGATTCTGCCTCAGGAAGAAATCATGCTCAGGTATGAGTGATGCGCAGCAGGGGAGCAAGATTTAGAAAACCTGTAAAGGTGGAAGAATGTTTCAAAGTCATGGTATCAGAAGAGGCTATGGTGGTTGTTTAGTCTGCCTTCCCCTGTATGGAAGATCAGAAAGTGTAAGGGCAAGTGATAAATGCAGCAGGAGTTACCTGAGAAAATGCTCACTTGTGGTTTGAAGGTCAGGAGCACACCTGTGAAAAGTGCATGCCCTGTATTATTTGTCACCGGGGAAGATAATTTCCTTTCAATAACACGAAGACGCTGGTTAAAAAGCAATATTTTATGGTTCTCAGGTTCTAATCAAGGAAGGGTGTGCAGTAGGTAATGCAGCTGGCCCGTTCCTGGAGCTGGTGTGACCACGCAGCGCAGCGTCCCGCCTGCTGGGCTCCAACAACACTGTTGCTCCCACCTCTGGAGCTAACCTTGGCGGTTGAAGGTCTGTGCATCTTTCAGCACCTCAACTTTTGTCTTGTTTGTGGACAAGATTAATGTGCTCATATTTAAAGAATATTTGATGATACAAAACTAGGCTGGTCTCAGTGTTGTCTCTGTCACAGTTTGAAAAGAAGGAATCCGAAAGGTTCCTGTGACTGATACAGCCTCTGGGAAAATGTAAACTCCCTGAGAGCTAAATAAAAGATTAAGCAGTTTCGGGCTGGTAACAGGCAATGAGGCTTGTCCCTGGCAAGGAAAGAAAACCGGTAAACCAGGTTTGGATTAAGGAGATGAAACAAAATTCGTTTAATGCACAAATCAATTAGAACCATAAATCAATCACTTAAATTTAAATAGGACAGATGATGGAAAAGCGAAAGAGAGGGAGAGAGATATAAATACATAAATATACATATAAATACACATTTCTCCCATTCATCCCACGTCCCCAGCCAATCAGACAAAGCCCCAAACCATGCGGTCACGGCCAGAGGCGGGAGGGTGTGTGGTAAGGGAGACACAGTCTTTTTAACCTCATTGATTTCAGTTCAAAAGTGAACTCTCTCAGAGCAAACTTTTGCCAAAGTCTTCCTCACCCCTCCAGAGACGGCTTGGCACGTCCTCCTTTCCGCTGTAGGTGGGGAGGGGTTGTGTGTGTGTGTGTGTCCCTCAGGCCACGGTTCCAACGCTACGTAGGTCCAGCTGCGCAGCTTAACACAACTGCCTTCCAGGGGACGGGCTGGGGCTGTCTC
>NW_010398473.1:12248-12640 GCF_000710305.1 Buceros rhinoceros silvestris
TTCCAGGGTGCGGCCTGGGGCTGCCCCGGCATTCCAGCGGGTCCTTCCAGCTCTTGCACCCCCTTCCTGTCGTCCCTTGCCGGCAGTAAATCTTGATTCAGGATGGGGACTTGCCTCCCTCTTTCAGCCTTGTCGGCGATCGGCAAAACGGAAGACTTATTCAATGCAAAATGTTCTTTCACTGTCAGGTCGAAGTAACCGCAGTCTCTCTCTGATGTGTGGATCTGCCCAGGTGGAAATTGAATGTGTGCGCCAGCAGAAGCCGCGTGGTTTGCGGCTTTTTATAGGCCTATCCACAGAGGCGTTTGATTGACATGTCTCGGCTCCAAGCAGAAGCCAAGAACCTGAGAAGAGTCGGTTTATTCCTGCTTCCCCTCATGAGAAACTCTTTC
>NW_010398473.1:12765-22214 GCF_000710305.1 Buceros rhinoceros silvestris
GGGAGGGGGAGCTTAGTCTCCCCGCCACTGCCATTTTAAACCATTACGCTCTGGAATGTTAAAATGCTTTAGTGTGAATTTCCAGGGTCTGTTATACTCAATAACACAATTTGCTTTTTCCATTCCTGTTTCATTAATTTTGAATTGAAAGGATATGTCTAGAATTAAGCATGTTCTTGCCAATTTAAGATCACTTATTAATAATATATGTGGACTTTGAACAGATTAAAATTTAGAATATTAGTTACTTTTAGGCAGCTTGACATTTTTAATAGAAAAATCCATCTTATGCAACTAAGCCTATAATTCTAAATGAAACTGATTAAGCTGACCCGATAAATACCCAGTGAAATTGGAAATTAGATAAATTCTGTTTCATTAGCATCTGGTTTTAGAATGCAATTGAAAGGAAACATGAATAGGAAGGTGACGTTGGAAGTGTATCAGTTGGTAAAGTAATAGTTAGATAGGACAAAAGTAATTTAGCAAAGAATTAATATTCCATTAACTTCAGTGCTCAGTTTTTTCCCCACAATGAAACATAAAACAGTGCTAAAGATTTCTGTTGTTACAAAATTGAAGTGAGGGTCATGAAAACTCCTATGAGGACGATGAACATACTCAATAAACTTAGATGAATCAGAAACTTGTATCGAGTAAAAAATATTATATTTATCTGATTGATAGTCCCTGGACTTTCGTCAGGGGTTTATGGGATTACAGGGTAAACTTGTGGGAACAGAATGAGGTAAATGAACTGAAACTCAGCAAAAGCTGAAGGAAAAGCTTATCCCACCCACTGAAGAGAAGAAAACTCAAAACTGAGTGTTGATTTGTCTTAGTTCGTTGCATCTAATAGGACACATACTGCAGTTATGTAGCTGTTTAATGTGAGCTGGTTTTAGCTGGCGCTAATGCTTCCTCCATGTGCAGGATTTTCTTCAGCTTGGCAGACAGCTGGTGGTCTGTGCAGAATTTGCTGTTGTTGTGGATTCTGTTTCTCATTTCTAATAATAAAAATACATTAAATGCTTTTCTTCATCTTAGTCTTCAATGCAACAGATTTTCCCCAAGACTAACCGAGCATCTGTGAAACGTAGGAATGACAGAATCCACGAGAAAAGGTGCCTGGCAGGGGTCGGTCTGTGCTATGGAAATGTCTGGGAATCTTGTATGAAGCTCCAGGAGTTCAGTTGCTTTAAAGATTTTGGAAAGTTCTGGGTCTGCTTGGATCTGGATCCAAGAGATTGTTACTCCCTGCGAACCAGCATCTCTTCCCATTTGGAAATGCTGGGCTTGCAATACCTGTTTCCCACACATTGCTCTGCCTTAAATTGTGAGAAGTTAATTGGTCTCATCAGTTTGGAAATGTCTTTTTTGCTGCTGGCAGTAGGGTAGGTCCCTAGCTATTAAGCATGGGTCCTCCCTACCCTCTCTGTGCACCAAAAAGGCTTGACCTGTATGGTGGCTCCTTTCTCTGACACGTGTTTTGGTGAGCAACCAGAGCTTGTGCACATGTGGAAAAACAGGGCAGACTTCGGATGTGCTGAGGTGATTGCACAGCACTACAGGAGCCTCTGAGCCCAAGCTGGAGGTGAGGAATTGTAGGATGATGGGCTAAGAACTCAGAAAGGCGTCCAGACAGCCCTTGAAAAGAGGGGTCAGAGATTCCACTGACTTGAGATCTGCGAGAAGCCGTTTCTAGCTCTTGTTCATGCTGTCTGTGTAAGTTACAGATGGCTGAATTTTTTGTCCTCTGCTTTGTATCTAGAATGCAGTGAGTAGATTCCTTAGTTTGTAGTGAGACAGTGCATTGTCATTGCAATGATTCATTACCTCACCATTGCTCTGTACAAAATTTATCAGCACAAACCCAGCTTTAAGAAAACATCCAGTGTGTTTACAGTACGGGAAAAATACTGAATAACGGAACTAGCTCTGTGGATAATTAGAGGCTGGGGTCAGGGCCGTAGATACTGCATTATTGAAATGGACAGTTCTATAAATATGTTGGTAAAATTCAGAAGTACTGGAAAGCAAATTAACAATGAAGGCCCAACTGTTCGATTGGCGCCAACGCAGCCTGTAAATCTGTGTGAACAACTGTTCCTGAGCAGAATGAGTCCATTTGGCTACACAGTCTGTGCATTGGGTACTTGCTTTCATTCATGGCAAATGGAACAAAACTCTTCGTATCCCAGTATGCATTCCCAGCTCTGGATCTACAGCACGTTTGGTGATGCATAGTGTATGTTGGTGCAGAGACCGAACTTCAGACTAGTTCTTGAAAAGGAGATCAAACAGGACAATACAAAACTGTGCTCGAGGTCCACAGTTCTGGTTTTGAAAACTGAAGGCCCAGAAGGACTCGGCTTTCTCCTCCTCATACTTACTATTTTCAGGACCCCAGTGCAGAACTGGAATCATTTGGAAAGCCCCAGACCGAGCATGCTTTCTTCTTCAAGGACTTTTTTCTTTTATTGATACTTTTAAGAGTAACTAAATACAATAATATACTTTTAATAGCTCTCCGACAGAAATATTTTTTCCTGTCTTGCAAGGTAGGTGGCTTTTATAGATTTTTTTTCCAACACACTCAGGGAAAAAGCATTCACAAAGTTTTCAAAATAGGTGTTGTGGTTTGTACTTGGCAAAATAGCCACCCAGACTAAGGTTCATTCACAATACTTCTTTGATGTGGCAGTAATGTTTTGTTCAATTTCAAGGTGTTCTGTCAGGTTCAGCTTTATAGGTGTGCAAAAATCCAGGAGATTTTTGAACCTTCCTCAGCTGGAAATCTGCGACAGGGTGGGTTTTCATTTTTCCGCTCTGCCTGCTCTGACCAGGATTGTCATTCTCTAGCACATAATGCTATGGTTGATTTGCTTCTTATAAAAAGAATGTTATTCATTTCATTTTGTAGGTACCAGAAACTACTCAGAAAAGCACCCCTACTGGGTCATGATTTTCTGCTAGCGATTCGCACAAGACAGTGTCCTGGCTAAGTGTTCTTGAGGATGATCTTTCTGTAAGACAGAAAAATCTCAGTTAGTGCTTTCAGAAGTTAAACAAGCTGCATCTCGAGCAGCTTGGAAGTGACAAACTGTGCTGAGCTGAGCTGCAGGCCTGCATCCTACACGAGGCTCTGGCCCTAGATGCATACAAACTACGGGTTATATTGTTATGCTCCAGGAACTTAATAAGATACATTTCCCTTTGTACAAAAAATCTGTGAGTGACGTATGCCAAAATTAGACATGGATTGCCATGTATTTATGCTTTAATTTGTCCTATTTTCCAAGAAAAGCATCAATTACAGATAGACCAACAGCCAGTGCACCTTGGGCACTGGTATCTGCAATCCCAGCACTGCAACAGAATCAGGCTCGCAGAAAGGCAGCCCCAAACCGACACAAGCTAAAAAAACCTTGGAAAAGTTCTAGGGACTCTTACTTAGTTGAAAGGTAACTAACAGCAACACATTAAAAAAATTACCAGGTACTTATTAAAGAATACTGACGTTGTTAGACTGACTGGGCTGTATATCAAGGGGCTGTCAATCAGGGTTGTTATGAAAAGCAGAGCATTTAGAGGCTGTCAGTCATCGCTGTTTGTAAAAGCCTAAGGACTTCGGGACTTGTTATGCCTGATTTTACCAAATGCAGCAGTAATAAAAGCACCTGAGTCCACGCAGAATGTTATCACAGTTTATGCAGAAGTTCTTGTGTAAGTTTATGCCTTTATTTATCTGAGAACTAGGAAAGGTTTATTTTTTAGCTAGCTCCTTTGTAACCATTGACTTTTTAAGGCTTAAGTGTGACAAATCTGGTAAAAAAAGTTATTTTTGTTACATTCCTTTGCTTGAAGCAAAAATTGTTGGGAGTTAGTACCCAAACAGCAGAGAGCTGGTGCTGGAGCCCTTCAGTTTCCTGGAGCGTTCCACACATTGCTGCATATCCACAACACTGCAGCAAATACCAGCTGGAGAACTTAAAAGGACTCAGGAAATTCTTGACATTGAGGTACTAGCACATAGATGCTCTCAGAAATGGTCCCTGTGAGACTGAAAAACCACCATGGAACCCTGTGACTGCTTACTTTTAAGACAAGTCTTGAATGCATGTACCTGCCTGATTTAAACCAAAAGAAGTCGTTGGTTGTTTGGGAGGGGTGCTTTATGGTTTGGGGGGGATTCAGTCTTTTTTTTTTTTTAGTCAGATTGAAGGACTTTCGTGAGAAAATGGCTTTCTGCTGCTATCTTTCTGTCTGCCTCACCCCACTGTGTCCTGGGCATCCTGGATTTGTATATCACATTTTATAACCGAAGCCAAGAGAAGTGTGTTTCTGCGCATTTGGTGTTTGTGATGCTGTTTGAAAACCTGTTCGTTGCTGAATAAATCATGGGTTTCTACTTCTTTGAAAGATTTCCATCAAGAAATCAATATTGTTCCATTTTATCCCAGAAGACCAAGTGCTTTCAGCAGCTTTCTTGCTGCTTCAGGCCCTGTGGGAGCCCCAGCCAGAGTAACCCTGATGTTAAGCCCTATCTGGCATGAATTTTTTACAGTATTTTTTCCTTGTTTTGGGAGCTTCACTTTGCCAGACTCAAGATTAGAGCATGTTCCCTGAGATCTGATACCTTCCCCGCCTTGCCAGCGGTTATGACTGCAATGATGGCCTCAGGTCCTACTGAGCACTTTATTAAGCACAGTGGAACTGAAGGAGGAGAAAGGGGAGAAGTCCCTGCTCCAAACAATTCGTAACCTGATCACTCTAAATATCTTTAGAAAGGAAAGGAAAAGGGGTTAACCTGCCAAAATCATCCAGTGAGCGGACGGCAGACCCAGAGGTAGAAGCTACATCTCTTTTACATTGAGAGGAGTTTCTTAGGGGGACACGGACCACACCACCTCCGCTGGCGACGTGCCCACACGACGCAGCAATAAGCGTCATCTTGTCAAAGCAGTAGCTGCACTCGCACAGTTTGTAGTTTATTCAGTGAATTTTAAAGCAAATGTTAATAATTAAACTCAAGTGGTTAATGAGTTTCTAGAGAAAAGAACAAATTATACTCTTCAAACATGGAGTTAGAATTTTGTCTAAACAGAAGAAATATGTTTTCCGTGTGAGGGGCAGTTGCTGAAGTGATGGTTCGGAGGCTGTTGGGACAGAAACGGGTGCCAGCCAAAGAGCAGAGCTTTTGTAGTACCTCTGGTAGTGTGGTACTTTCTTTTGAAGGCCTAATTATGCTGCATTCTTTGCACAGTTCATTAGGAAAAGAAAAAACCAAAGAACTTGTGTTCCATGTGGTTGATGTTCACACATTTTTATCTTAGTGTGATAGAAGAAGTTGATAGATCCCGAGAGTAACGTGGTGTCTCTCTCTCTTTCACTGCTAGCCTAATAACATAACCAGTGCGAGGTGGAAAACGGCTTTGCTAGCCCACAACTGTCATTCAGGAGACAGTTCTTTTCCTGTGTGAAATCTCAGGAAGTCTAGAAGCGTTAAATGTTCCACATAAACCAAAAATCTCACCAAGAAATTTAGGTCATTTTGATGTCTTGAAATCTTTGATTTCTATATAATTTTTAATGTAACATTTTTTGGCTGATATTTTGTTAAATACAAGAATGAAAGTAATTTCAAACTTCAGGATTTTCATTGTTTTCAAGCTATAAAAATTATATTTTCTCAACATTTTTCTACAGTACTTTCTGTGAGAAATGCATCAAAACTGTTTCCCCACAAAAAAGTTTCTATGTTGACTTAACACTTTTTTTTTTCAAGAAAAAGAAGTTTTGTGCAACTCCTCCCAACCACTCTAGTAATAAATATTCTATTCATTACATCTTATCATTTGCAAGCAAAACAGGCAAACAGGATTGCTAGAGAGCCAGAATTTATCAGAGGTGTCAAGATAAAGCAGACGCATTTTCTTTGAGCATAGGTGAGGCAGTCTTTATGGCATGAGAGCGTAGGATAGCATAAACAGTCTGCACTAGTCATTAAACAGACCTGAACCGTCTTATACTTCCAGAAGCCAGCAATTACTGTTTTCTCACCTCTATTTTAGTCCCTATATACAAAGGAGAAAACCCAATAAATACGTCCTGATACCTGTAACCTACCTGATAGCAACACAGCCCATTGAACTGGTTAGAAAGTAGCTCCATCACCCAGGACATCGAAGGCTCGGTGTGGAGCCTGTTGGGCAGTGATGCCTGATCCCCTCAGACGGAGAGAAGAGTATTTGTAATATCAGAGGGAATAAGGGTCTACAGTAATTGCTCGTGCACTTGCTAGTTTCTGCATTTTGAACAACCTCTAATTCTACACTTAAGAAGACACAGAAAAGTAGTGTAAAGAATAGTAACTACTAAGTATCTACTACTAAATGAATTAAAACCACGCTAGTATACTTTTAGAAGAGCCCTTTTCCTGCCATTTCCCAGCTTGTTTCTCTCTAATGAAATTACTATGGGTTGGGCACATAGGACTGTTCTCCTTTCAAATGTGGGTGCCTCCTCTGTGGCAGTGCAAGGAGTGAGGTGGGCAGGAGTGGGGAATCTGGGCTGCTTCTCTGCAGAGCAAGAGCCGGAAGAAATGCTGGCAGCCACACAACTCACACGCCAGGACCTGGAGGGAAGTTGTGTGCAAGAGCTGCTACTTTCCTGCCTGTTGCTTTAAGAAAGCTTGTGCCCCTGTCAGTTCATTCATGCCTGCAGAAGCCTTTTCCTCTGCCTGGGGCAAAGGGAAACTTCTGCTGCAAAAGCTGGATAACTCACCAAAACCAATAACAATGCCCTGAATTTGTGGAGTAGAATAATACTGGTCTAGTTGACTGGGGATGCCGCTTGTGCCTTTTTGAGCACAGCTGCTGATACTGAAAAATCAGGCTAAACCTTACAAAAATCAGTACACCAGGCAGTCCCCCGGGTACGTGTGACTTCGGTTTTGACAGCTGTGACAAGTACATCAGAGTAAACACGCTTTGTGCTGCCTATATTGATAAAGAGATCTTCTAATTACCTCTTTTCTTGCTTAGATGAATGTTAAGAGGATGTTTATAGAAGTCTTTCATGTCCTTGTCTTGTCCAGTAGACTTAAGACTATAGCTTTGCTCATGTGTTATCTGTGTGCATTTTGAATCATTAAAAGCCTCTGTTTTCTGTAGGAAAACAAATTAGGCAATCAGCTGCTCACCTCTGGGGGAAAACGTGATCAGGCAGCATGGCCTGTTGGATTAAAACTGTGCAGTCCTGTCTGCCTGTTTTGTCAGCCCCCAAATGTCAGCGGAGTTAACTGTCCTCTGTGGACCGAAAGGGCAGAAAGTTAGCGCTCATGGATTTGCCTTCTTTCTGTGTACCTATAATGTTTGTTTGGGCCTTTTACTTCAATTTCTGTTGCCACCCTGGCAGCAGAGATTAATTCCCTCTCCAGAACACTTCCAGTCTGAGGTCTTCTCACTAATGAAATGCGTTCGGCTGACTGCTGACACAGCATCTGTAGGCAAAAGGCTTCTGAATGTCAAAAATATTCTTGTTTTAGGAGGTTTGTTGTACCAACTGTGCATGTACTAATTTTGTGTAAACTTTAGCTCGTGTTAAATTTCTGTGATGGTCCGTATATACTAAAAAAAAAAAGTTTTCCAATGCAAGTGAGGTCTCTCAACGCCAGCAGTGCTCTCAGGCCACACCGTTCCCCTCCAATCCCCAGCACTGGTCTGGCAAAGAGCAGTGTGGTGGACCCCTGCAAAGGCAAGTGCTAGCTTTGGGAATACACTGTTGTGGTGGAAGGATGGTGTCAAACACAAAACCTGAAACCTTTCCTTAAATTTTCAGTGTTCTGGATGTAGAGCTTTTTAAGAATCTCCCGTTGAAGTATGAGTGCAAAGTCACAGGCTGTGAGAGCCTTTTAGAACCACGAGTGAAGTGCCTAAGATCAGAAAATTCACCCTATTTAATTCACCCTAAGATAATACACCCTATTTTATATTTAAATATAGTTTGCTTATATTTTGGTTTCTGGTTTTGAAGCTTTTGGGAGATGTACTTTTCATTCTTGTCTGCAGCCGTGAGACTTACTGTGCCAAAGGGCTGGGATTTAAAAACCCAAGACACGAGAGAATAAAAGGCTCGCAAGGCAAAGCTGTGACAGTTGGCAACACCAGGCTAGTTTCGTTTTCCCCAGAGTAGTCTGAAAGCCAGACCCTGAGTAACTCGCACTGTTGTTACCTCTCATAACCAGACTGTGCTTTTGCAGCTTAAAAGAAATGAAGTAAAAAGAATTCTTTTTGTTTTAAATAGTAGCAAGTAGGAGCAAGAAGTATTTTAGGATGTTTATCAGAATGCTTTATAGTGCTGTTTTAAAAATTAACTTTAGGATAGAAATTCCAGCTTTCTCCTGTATTTCAGTCATTCCTCTGAAAAAACGTACTCTGTGTTTTTCCTGTTACATGTTAAGATTCATAGCTGTGAGGTGCTATCTCTGTTCCCCTCCAGGGAGCAAGCTACATGGAGTATTTGGCTTTGATGTAGCTCTTACTTCTCCTGGATCTTGGTTTTCTTCTTATATTTTGAATATGCATTTTATTTTAATGAGCAACCTACCAAAATATCTCTAGTTCTCAAGAACTGAGCTCTGTTCTTTGAGCTTTTTCTACCCTGCCCTCTCAATCGCACTGCTTGGTGTTGGCACTGAGGCTTCACAGCACTTCTGGAGCCTGGTGAAAAGTGACCCTTTCCGAAAGCTGTTGAATGAAGTGGTTTTATCTCGCTTGCTATGTAAGTAGCGGAATTTTCTTTGTTCTCAGTGGGCTGCAGTGGCATGGTGAGTAGGATCAAGGGGAGAAGTGCAGCACCCTTATTTCCGAATGAATCAGCTGCTCTGATTCACAGCAGGGTCTTCTGTTTCCGGGCTTCTGTGCTGCAACATGGTGCTGATATTTTTAGTGGAATAAAGCGCTTCTACATCTGAATGACTACAATCATGCTTTTATCTAAAAAGTGCCAAGTATTATGTCCTCCAATCTTCTAAATGAATTTGATGTTAGAGAAGCATGAAATATAAAAAATGTTGCTTGGTACTGCCTTTTGAATCCTCAGTGAGGTTACAAGCTCTATTTTTCGGATGTTGATTTTTCATCCTTAGTTCTGTGCTTGAACAATGTCTGTCCTCCCACAGAGCTTTGCTGGGGAAGTGAAAATAAGATGAATCATGGAATAATCTGGATGGAAGAGACCTCTAGGATCATGGAGTCCAACCGTTCACCCTGCACTGTCCTTCAGCACCACATCTACGCGTCTTTTAAACACTTCGGGGACGGGGACTCCACCACCTCCCTGGGCAGCCTGTTCCAATGCTTCACAACCTGCTCTGTAAAGAAATTCTTCCTGATATCTAACCTAGATCTCTCCCGGTGCAACTTAAGGCTGTTCCCTCTCATCCT
>NW_010398474.1:0-345 GCF_000710305.1 Buceros rhinoceros silvestris
ATAATTCAATTAATAACTACATTTGTAGTCTGCATTTGTAATGTGCATCCCCTTGGATAAAGGGACAGGGAAGGAGGCAAGATTGCAGATGCCTGCGTCAGAGCTTATTGTCTGAGTTGCCATTAAATTGAAAAATAGGAGCTTATAAAAAGGCCAAACAAGTCCCAGTCAGGGAGGCCTGTGTCTCTCCACTGAGCGTAAAAGGAGTCTGGGTGACAAGCAGGCTGCGATGGCCGCGCTGTACTCAACTGAGCTGGGTACCAACAGATTTCCCTTTATTCTCGCAGGGCTCTACAGATAAGGGCTGTGGAGCAGCCGGGAGCATGGCTAAAGCCCGGTGGCACC
>NW_010398474.1:488-6443 GCF_000710305.1 Buceros rhinoceros silvestris
CTGCTTTGTGGTTAATCAAAAGCTGAATCACAAAAAATACAGACTGGACTAGGTGGGACAGGCTTTTGCCTGAAATGCCAACGCTTTTGAAGCCACAGAACTGACTCCAAACGTGTGGCAGCCAGAGCCGGGCTTGCTCGGAGTTACCTTGCTGTACAGGTAGCAACTTTGTGGTGACTTATGAAATATCCTCCGAGGGCAAAGTTGCTTAAAGTAGGTGACATATTCACACATTTCAATCTTAAATAAGCTTACATAAAGTTCAAAAAGCATAATGTTAGAGATGATAAAAAATTATTTGGGTGAGAAAAGTACTAGGATTGACTCATTAAACCCACAGCTTTCCATTTTACATGTCCGCTGACACTGAAGTCAGAAAGCGGCAATACCGCGGCATGGATCTTACTGCAAGAGACTGCAGTTTCCTTCTCCTCCAAACCTGTGCTTTCCATTTTCATTTAAAAACTTCTGTGCTAAATGCCACGTAGAAGAATGTTGCATTATTTTTTACAAATATGGAAATTAATGTCATTACAACAGAGAGTACCTATCATAAATCCTGTGATTCCACTGGCAGTGCAGTGAGTATTGACATATTTTTTTAACCGCATCTGTGTGAATAATTTGTTGTTGTGTACAGTATCTTGCCAAGGTTTAATTTAACTGCAACTGAACTAAGTGCTCTTTGCATTTACAGATCCCCATGGGCCATCCTTTACCATTGGAAAGGCAGTGTGGTTACTCTGGGGCTTGGTATTCAACAACTCTGTGCCCGTGCAAAACCCCAAAGGGACAACAAGTAAAATCATGGTGTCGGTCTGGGCTTTCTTCGCTGTCATTTTCCTGGCTAGTTATACTGCCAACCTAGCTGCGTTTATGATTCAAGAGGAATTTGTTGACCAAGTGACAGGACTCAGTGATAAAAAGGTAGGTCTTCAGAGGTCAGCGTCCATTCTTCATAATCCTTCTAGACATTTGTACTTTGTGCTAAAAAAACTCTGAAAGATTATTATCTGTAAGATATCTCTGAAAGAGATAATAGCGAAAGCTGGGTTATTTCATTCGGAGTGTAACCCTTTACGAACAAACCATGAAAACATCAGACTGTTTTCAAAGTCTCTGAGCTGCCTTTTCAAAAGTAACTGCATTAATTGAAAAATACCTTGGTTTTGTGAAGGAAATCAATTCCTGTTTGATTGAAAGGAACAGCAGAGAAAAGCTTGAAAAATGAAAAAGTTTGGATGCAGGGAAGGCATATTTGAAATCATCTAAACATCTCTGTGTGCAATATTAATAATATATGAATTGACAAAATGTTCATAAAATCAGCAACTATCCAGTAACTATCAGAAGCCAGTTAACGCTCCTGAAAAAAAGTCTTCTTGCTTTCTGTGTGGTGTGCAAGGAAGTTACAGAAAGAGTTCAGATTTAGAGTGGTGCCAGCACGAACGAGGAAAGACAAACGATAAAAGTGATTCATATTGTCTGTGGATGTTTGACTGTTTTCCCTGTATAAAATAGCAACAGTAAATAGGAAAAATATACAGATAAGAAAATACGGGGCTTTGTGTTATCACATTGAAGTGAGATGTAAATTACATAGGATAAGACACAGAATTCTGAGTTGTGGAAGATTCTTTCCTAATTCAAGAACTTCTGTGAGAATTTCACTTTGAGCAGTAGACTCTGATAGTTCACTTAAGCCCTACTCAAGTTTCACATAAACTGACAAATAATAAATATGCTGGTTTTTCATACTGTTACAACTTGACTGAACTTCCTTCTGTTGAAAATATACTTCCCAGATCTTTGCACTTTTGAGTGTTAATCAGTAGCCTTACAAATCGGAAACGTAGCAGTTCTTTATGTCATTCGTGTGGCGGCTTCGTAACTGTGGTGGTGTGTGGAGGGGCTGAAGCCCATCTGCAAGTTACTGCTGTGTTTCTAGGCACAGCATCCATGGAGGGCGTGCTGTTTGCAAGTTTGTGCCCAGTTCTTTTAAAGCAAAACTAAATATTGACGTTAAGAAGTAATATTTAAATAGCTGTAGCTCAGGGGAGAACTTCACAAGGGATTTTCTTCAAAGGACAGAAAATAAAGGAAGTTGTTATTCCAGAGAAGGCAACAGCTCAGATAGCCTTGTGTCTGGTTTGTGGTGTAACTGCTTTTTGTGACCAGCCTTTGACTGATCACCTGAACTATCAAAGCACGAATTGTAAGCATGGCTAGAGGGAAGACAGATAAAAAGATAGAAAGAAACAAAAAACTGGTAGTTTTGTTTTCATTATGTTGTGTGGTTGCAAAACCTTTGAAAGAGTGAAGACTACAAAATATACCTGCTCTAAGATAACATTCTTAGAGACAGATAAAAGGTGTGCTCCTCTTGAGGGTAAAAGAAAAAGGATTTGAGAAATGTCTTTCTCCTGTTTGTGGGAAAGTACAGAGTGTGTTCCTGGGAAGTCTCAGTTTTGACAGAGTTTGGCTTGTACCTGGCCCAGCACTAGCATTTGGGTCTGCCAGCACGCCCTCTTCTTCCTCTCCTTGCTGGCCGTTTGCCTCTTTCAGCTCTGGGCTGCGGACGTGTCAGTATTTCTTCTGTAGCTTTGGGCTAGTAACTTCCTTATTTTTTTGTCATTATTTCTATTCTCTCTGCTAAATAAGACTTTATTAAATAAGGCCAGCGAGAAGGGACAGAAGTATGGGTAAAATTAATTTTAAATTAATTATGATTAGGTTAATTTGGGCTGGTAAATCAGTTTACTACTCTTCCCCTCTGTCCTATCTCCTCCTACCACACAACTGGAGCATGAAGCTCTTTTGTCGATGTTCTATCGTTAAATCAGTAAATGATTCCCAGTGAGGCACTGGGCTTCTCAGCGCAGCTCCGTAAGGGTAGGGGATAGGCTGCAGAGAAGAGAAGCCGGGAAGAAAGCCCTTCTTGGTCTGAGCACTCGTCGCTGACCCGCAGCATTCAGTCTCCTCCCGTCCAGGCAGCGTGTTACGCTCCGGCAGCTGGCCCCCAGCTTTGTGAACACAGGATAACGTGTTGTTTACCCTTCTTCACTTTAAGACCTCGACAGTTTCCTCAATCTTTATAACGTTGCTAATGAATTTGTGAGTGCCATGTCATCGGTGTGTCACCCATAACACATGGCACAGCACGTACTGGAGTTACTAAGGGTGGGTGTTCAGAAACTCAAATGATTCAGAAAATGAGAAGAAAATTATATTTTGACATTCTTGTGTGTGTAAAAGATTTTTAAAAGCTTTGTTTTCATAAAAAGGTACAGAAAATGAGTCCAAAACGATCCAGGAAAGCTGGCATTCGTAGCACTTGTTACTTTTCAGACCATTTATGCCTTTTTCATGTGATGAGACAAGATTGCAAAGGGAGACAAGATAGCAGTGCACAGAATTGTCTTGCAAAGTATTTCTGTGCTGTGATTCCGCCACACAGTCACGTTTTAAAAAATGCTCCACATGCATGTGGTCTAGGGGTTCTCTTCAACCTTAAGAGAAGCCTTCATTAGGCCGTTTACAGGTTCCTTATTTTTCCAAGATCCACAGTATTGTTTTAACCTTGGCTGTGTATTTGTGTGCAGTACCATGTCCCAAGTTCCGTGGTTACTTAGAGAGATGTCTGTGTGAAAAAAGGCAGCGGGGTGATGGGGTATGGTGACCCTCTTACCCCAAGCCATCTCCCGACTTCAGTGTTAGTGCTTTTTGAGGGTGCCTCTCAGTAATTGATGTTTACAATAACAGTCTTGGAAGCAGCTGTATTTTTCAAAGATCAGAAATCAGACTGTCAGAGTTTGCCATCTGGTAAAAGAGGAGAGGACAGAGTTCAAATATGGGTGTTTTTCCATCACCCCAAACCAGCCATAATTGCTATGTTAGCAGAGGGAGAATATTTACTGTTTTCTATTGTTTCGGTAACGTTTTCCACAGTTCCTTAAAATACTCCAGCACAATAGGAGCAGCTGCACTGAACAGCAGCCTTTTCAGGTGAGCGTGCAAATCCGCGGATTGAGTCAGCCTTTAACGTTTGCGAACGATCGCTTTACTGACTTAATGACATTGTCAGGTGTATTAAGGCACACAGGTGAAACAAAACCCAAGGAAAAGGGTAGAGTTTTGTTGCCGTGTGCCGTAGTTAGCAGCTGGCAGAGCATGGGGAAACAGGAATGAGTCGCTTAGTCTTCTGACCTAACGGTAGATCTCTCCACAATTATGATTCAAGCAGGGGGCTTGTGCATCCCATTTAAGGATTTTATTCATGATTTAAAAAAAATTAACATTTCAGAAGATGTCTTGGAAGAAATTTGGTTCCTAGCAGACACGACATATTGTATTTCCCATCAAGGGGGTTCGGGGAATGTGAGCGCATGTGAAGAGTAGACTGGTTTTTTCTTTCTTGTCTCGTGTCTGCCACACAGATCTCTGCTGCAGCCACGGAGCCTGTGCGCTCCTCCAGGATGCATCACGTCACAGAATACAAGTTTAAAGTTATTGAAAGAAATTTATAGACCTTGGATACGAGTGCACTGTTAGTAAAAAGATTCAAACCCCTTTCTTTCTTCTTTACAAGCAGTCTGTGAGAAGGCAGTGATAGCAGACAATCGTTTTACGAAAGTATCTCCTTGTGACTGTTAAAATTCATTGGCTGGCTGTCTTGTGCCCAGGGATTCCGTCTGGGGATGTGTTTGAAGCTATTCAGCTGCTCGTTATCCCTGTGATCTGTGAATGAACTTGTACTTCTGATTAATCTCTGCTCTCCTGCAGAAATATTTTTGTGTTCCATGAATGTTCAGTTTTGGACAGATATCTCAATTCCTTCTTCTATTCCTATGGGAAGAAACTCCACCCAACATCTTAAATTCGTATGAATGTTTTTGAAAAGTGAGAATACTCAGAACCTGACTCCATTTCAGAATTACCGGATACGTCACCATGATCTCCGTGTTTCCCCAGTTCCCCTGCCATACCCCAGGATTAGGAATTGAGCTTGCAGAGTGCTCACCACAGCTGAATTCCCCCCAAAATTCAGCCACGTGAGCAGCAGCAATTTTTTCAGGTCTTGAAATTCACGTTGTTTCTTTAATTATTTTTTCCAGTTCTATCGAGTGGCAAATTTGTACAGATATTAGGAGGTATTGGAGGCCATCTCACTGCTTCGGGGATTCATTATCCGTAGATTTAAGTAAAGTTAATAGCAAGCCACATCTGTATCAGTAGAATCTCTGGACTGATATTTAACAGCAGGGTTTGTTTCGGTGCTGCGTAATAAACTCAAGAAGGGAGATAGCGAACATAGACTAAGAACCATGACTAGTATACAGTGTAATTTTAGTGCATGGGTCAATTAGTACGTGTAAAGTAGCAGCAAAGTAATAATTTCAACAAGCTGTGAAAAGGGAAAATGAGAAAAGTAAGACATCTGTTAGCTGAGCAAAGACAGCAAAGGAGAGTTCATTCCTTTATGCTTTGTCAAATTATGCTTAGTTAAAATGAAGCATTTAATTGCAGTTCTGTAACATGAAAATATTGTTGCAGTAATAATTTCACAGTCAAGGTTTGATGGAATTGAAAATACTCCCAGTTTTTGTATAAGCCTATTTGTATTCTCTTTGCAAATTGGCACTGGATCCTGGGAATTCTTGATGCCCTGAGACGAACTTTAAAGGGGAATTATTACATGTGTATCCCCCAGGAAGTGGCAGCTGTATCAATATTAGATGTCTCTTGCAGCAGTAAAGCCAGAGTGCTTTTCCCGGTGCAGTTCGTGGGTGACTGCTGGTATCAATGCGCAGTTCGATTTCCTCAGTAGCCAGTAGTTCCTCTAGTTCAAGAGGCCTTTTTCATTTATTTCTTAAAGAGACATTTTAACTTAATCCTAATTTGGTATTTAAAGGGAAATATTGAAAATGCACATATAAAACTTTTGAGTCTTTCAGC
>NW_010398474.1:6551-14065 GCF_000710305.1 Buceros rhinoceros silvestris
AGTTTATGTGTGATTATCTAAATGATTTCTGCATCTGAAAGCTGAGCGTGCCCTCAGCTGTTGCTATTCCTTTGCAGATATTCCCTGGCTCACTTGTCTGTGCTGATGCAGTAGGGATATAGAGGATAAAATTATAGAATAAGCCTCAAGCACATGGTTTTAAACTGTAGGAATAAATTAGGGACTAGATTATAGGGGTTAGAGCTCCAGAAGCCCTTTTCATGTCTCGTGATGTAGCTGCTGAGCCCCTGGGGAAGATGTGAGAACTTTTATTCTGCTTGAATCGTGGCGGTGGAAGGAAAGGCAGCCCTCGCCCTGCCCCTCCCTGCTCACAAGCTTCCTGCGCTCACCTGCACCCCTCTGGGAGCAGCGTGTCAGGCTCCCTGTCAAGTGGTGCAAATGTTCTTTTTTGCCACCTTTGTGTGGGAACCGAACCCACCATGTCCCAGCTGAGCTGGAAGTGTGAAATGACTATCAGCAAAATGCTGTTTTCTTTCGATCGCTCTTTACCAGTGTGTCTGCTTGTAGTTTGGGTCCTCCAGGGAGGTGTTGGCACATAAGGAACATCTTTCAGGATTTCTCCGCTCCAGTTTCTGCTGTCCTGTCCTATTACAATGCATGGGAGAAAGTCACTCCAGAGTGGCAAAATTGAGCTGTTTTTACTTTGGATGGAGATGTTTCTGTAAGTTCAGTCAGTATGAAGACACGGTTTCTGATACAGTAGAGCTGAGTCAACCCACAGCATTTGCCTAGAAGAAGTCTGAGGCAGCTTATACTACTTCTGGTTTTGCCAACCTGAAATTGCCCTTCTTTACATTTTGCCTGCCTGAAACGCTGCTTTTCCCTTTTCTCTCTAGTTTCAAAGGCCATATGATTATTCGCCTCCGTTTCGGTTTGGAACGGTCCCTAATGGAAGCACAGAGAGGAATATCAGAAACAACTACCCCGATATGCACCTTTACATGACGAAGTATAATCAGAAAGGAGTTGAAGATGCCTTGGTCAGCTTGAAAACTGGGTAAGCTTTTTTCCATGAATTTTAAAGAATACTGTAGACTTTGCAGAAACAGAACTATTGATCTGTGCGTACTGTGACACTGAACAGACCAATGTCAGGACTGCTGTGTAGTACGTGGCGCTTGGTTGGTTGGTTGTTTTCAACAGTGCAGCTGTCAGAAAGGAAAATGACTGCCAGTGATTTGTATTTGAAAATGGTCTGGAAGCTCCGCTGTCCTCTGTAAAATAGAGGCAAAGGGCAGAATTAGTATTTCTCCGATTTAAAGGGAGATGGACCTGGATTTTGGTGGGTCTCAACAGAGGATGTGATGTTTTGTACAGTCCCTCATCACCTTTGCAGAACTCTCTCTTAGGAGTGTGCTTCTGCAGGATGAATTTCCGACAATGTTTGTCTGGTCAGTGTGCTACTACTTGATATTTCTTTTCAACCTCCCATGGCTTTTAGGTCCGCTCTTAAATTTTCTTCCCTCCTGTAACTGGCATGGCCCTGTGTGTACATTTACGGTCACTTCTGAAGTATTGACTTTGCTCTTCGTAAAATCTGTTGAGATGAGATAGCCTCAGAGGTACTATCTAATCCTGCTTCTGCATCCTTAGTAAATATTCTGCCAAATATTATTGTCCTTCTTCCTTAAGATCTGAGAATTAGACCTGAGTGCCATCCCTCCTTGTCTCTCTCTGGAGCAGCCCATTCTGCCAGGTTGGACAAAGAGACTGACTTTTCGTTCTTAATCCTCAGAAGATATGAGAACGACTCGCTACTTGTGTCGGTATTCATCTGGCTGACAGGAACGTGTTAGCTGTCGTAATCCTTTCTAAACATACAAGCCCCATAAGAGCATGTGTATTTTTGTTAATGAAACTGGATTACAACAATCGTAATTTATCAATATAGTTTGTTTAGGTTTGTTTTGTTTGGAGGCGAGAAGGCAGTTACCTGTGGTGGATTTGAGTACATCTCACCTGCTATTATTTATGGTGAACACAGGACTCGTTTTTTCCTATACTAAATTAAGCTGTTACTTTTGGCCATTTTTTGCTTGTCTTCATAACTTTTACTCTCCTTCTCCCAAACATGTAGAGAATTGTAAAATATTTCATATGTAAAAACTCATGAAGGCCCCACCAAATCTTTCCTTAGAGTGCAGGTTCCCTTCGTTAAAAAGTTATCCTTCCTACTGTTCCCTTCTCTGCTGTCTCTACGTGGCTGTCTGGACTCCTCTTGATGTCACTTCTCAAGACATTCTCAACTGAGAATGCTTCTGAAGCACACTCTGTCCCATCCTGAGAGAGACTGGGAATAACGTGAGTTGAACCTCCCCCACGGTCTTCCAAACCGGAGGCAGAGCTCCTGCTCCAACCGCGCCGGTGCAAGTTACATCTCCTCCATTGTGCATTCCAGAGAGTCAGCTGGACGCTACCCTTCCCGCTGTAGATTTGTAAAGCAGCAGCTGTCCTTAGTTCCAGCCATCGCTAGGGATGGTTCAGTTGGATGGACAGTTTATTTAGGGGATATATATTCCTTGTACTTTTCACCAACCATTTGTGCTACTGAAAGCCATGAAAAACTGCTGTTGTCATTAAAATCAGGCCACCTAAAAGACGCTTAAGCATGAAAAGGTGGGGGGATACTTGACTGCCAGGGAGTTCAGGACTTTCACTAAAACTCAGGCTGGCTGCTCTTGTGCCAGCTGCTGCTCTTCCTCAAAAAAAAAGCTTTAGTCCTTTTGACAGCATAAGCTATTCATTTTTTATAGGTGGGGTTTTTTTTTTTTTCTCCTCCCTCCTGGAGTTTCTTTCCTCTTCTAAGTGATTTCTCCTTGTGGACATCTCCAGGTGTCTACCTTGCTCCCCTTGACTGACATTTCTGTAGCAGATGGTACAAATAAGCTGCCATGTGCAGTGTTTTCTGGATCAATGTCAGTAACTGCTGCATACAGCTGCACTCCGTCGTGTTTTGTCTGATGGCACCTGCAGAAGGACTAAACAGTATGCCAGCGGCTGCTGAAGTTTCCCACAATGGAAGTGTCACTTTGTGTTTGCTTGTATCACAGGTTTGGACATCCCAGCAGGAGAGTAGTGTCAAGGGGGCTTACGTATATTCTGCCTTCAGTTTCTGCAGAGCACGAACTGCGCAAAGACCCGATCGGTGTGGTAACGGTGGGCAGTAAACGCGGCTACAGCTCAGGCAGCATGACTGTATCTTCTTTTTGCCTCAGTGGTTCCTCTCTGGAAAGAGGATTTCATATAGGTGATCAATCCAATCAGGTTCTGTCATCCTCACGTGCCACTCACACCGTGAGCCCGCCCAGGTTTTCCTTCTGGCTGAGGTGTTTGGTGAGGATGTGATGCAGCTCCCATGGCTGACACCTCGGGTGTCGCTGGAGCTGGAAATGTCCTGGAGGAGAGAGATGAGGCAGTGTAATATGGCACTGTGATAACTTGCATTCTCAGTAGGGAGGAGACTAAAAAATCACGAGTAGGTGTTTGGTGGTGTATTGCAGTTGTCTGCCTCTTCTTCTTCTCCAGACTCATATTCTTCAAAAATATCATTTTTCACTTTTTCTACCAAATTTTCTGTTTCGTTCCTCAATCCTCATTTTTTTATATACCTGTGCTGTACCTTCTTCCTTTCTCCCTCATGAATTATTTGACCAGATTGTTTCTCTTTTACATGCAAAGTTTCCCCTTTCACCCTTACCTTGACTTCTAGATCAAGCTTTCACCTTCCCTTCTTTGACCCCATGATTTCTTAATGCGTCTTGTCCCATGGAACCTGTATTGCTGCTGCTCCTGTGAGAATGACCGGTCTCTCCTTCCTCAAACTGCTTCTGGGCAAATATTTAATTTCTATTTTCCTCTTCACTGTCCGTGTTCTGCTTATCTTATTATGCTATTTTGTCTGCTTTCATCTTTGGCTCTTGTCAAAGCTATTCCTATACTTTTTATCTTTTTTTCTTTTTAAATCCTCATCATTGGTAGCATACAACAAGCAATTTTTCTTACATATAGTGAAGCTTGCTGCTTCTGCACAGCTTTCTGGTAACTATAGAGTCATAGGCTATAGACCTGGGAAGACTTGCAAAGATGGTCTGGTTGACAGCTGCTGCTGCGAGTCAAAATGAATAGTACCTGTGTTATTCCTGAAGAATGTTTGTGTTACATACCTACCTCTATGTATTTCTAATTTCACTTTTAAAACTACTTTTGCTTAACTGAAGATATGAGATTTAGTCCCCTTTAATTCCTTATATTAAGTGTTTGATTCTAATTTTAAGGTGGATCAAAAAATACCAGTGATCAGGCAATAGCTAGTGACTAAATAATGCTAGACATGTGACAACCCATCCGAATAGATCAAACTGTCAAGTAGTCTCTTGTCACAGTTTAGACCAGTTTTGCTGCATCACGAACTCTCAAGTCTTTTGGTCAGCTTTAATCAGCCCCTGGAGATGTGGTGGGAGTATCTCGATCTTTGAGACCAGTGGGTTTAATACATAATGTTATTGTACTGGAAGGAAACAAACATACACCTTCAAATGCAGAGATTTCTCTAAGAGTTTATTGTTGTTGTTTTTGGAGACATGCTCATGTCCTTTTCCTCATTCTGAAAACAAATTAAACAAACCGGGGTTTTTATCTTACTTCCTCACAAGAAGTGAAAAATCAGTTGCTTCAGTCCAGTCACTAACATGGCCAGGAAAAACCTCGGGGGCAGAAATGTGTGTAAAAAACCTGCTGTTCCTGCCTTTATTTGCTGCTCTGGTGTGGGGGTTAGATAGGTCTGTGCTGCAGTATTGCTGTACATGCCGAGATGAGTGTGCACACATCGGTATCTGGGGAGCCTTGAACAGAATACCCAGCTCCTTCCTGTTACTGTCTTGGAGAGGTGGAGCTCATAGCATTCAAAAATTAACTTACAAGGAAAGCATCTGCAGGTTTTTTTTAATTAGACGAAACAACTTCACTACATGGGCAATAGGCTTGGACCTACCTTGTTCAATTAGTATAGAAAATATGTAAGATCATTCTAGAAAGGAATCAACTGGGAAATGCTGCAAATCAAAATGGAAATGAGGTTTTTGCTTTCAACTGACAATGACATTATACCTACTCCTTCAGGTGAATACCCGTGGGGGGGTTCACTGCAGCTTGCTCGTGGCAGCTTCTTGCTGTCAGTGGTGATGGCAAATTTATCAGTTATATTGGCTTTTCCCCTTTGATGAGATGTAAACCAGTGTTCCTGAAAAGATTTTAAAAACGCCCATCTGCAAAGTCTCAGTGATACCTACCTCTTGTTGATAGTGTCTTATTTCTGAGATTCACAGATCCGGTTCTCAGAAAGCTGCTGAAACACCTTTTGGACAACAACAGCACTTTCTATTTATTACTGAAAAGTAGCATTTTGGAACCAGGCCTGTTAAAAGGGAGCGAAATTCATGCATCTTGTTATTCAAGTACTGCTTAAAATTTTTCAAAATCGCAAAATATTGTCCCTCCTTGAATGCAATTTATTACTCAAAGTAATCGTGATCTTACAAGCTTGTCAAAAAATGTACCAGAATTTTTCCGTGCATTTCTTGTGTATAAGGGAACAGCTAAAGCATATGTGCTGTGCTCTCTGCGGAGCCTCCGGTTGCTCTTTAGGCAGGACTGAGCAGCTCAGGAATTCTCCAGTCTTTTGTTCCTTTTCCTTAATGAAAACAGAGATGGTAGTTTTTTTCCTGAGCATGATTCAGAAGAGTAAGGTCTGTAAGACATTAGTTAACGTGTCCACGGTGGGCAAAGCCTGGCTCTGTTAGTGTAGTGGTGGCTCCTCTGTGCTCTTTAGAAGTTTATTAATCAAAAAAAGTTCTAAAAATGCGTCACAAGCATTTGTGTCTATGCTGTGCGAAATTATTGTGCATTTCTAGAACCCTCTGGTAGACAGATCCTATTGATTTTGCTTCCTGAGGAGCTCCTAAGTCTGAACAGGAAGCAGTTAATGATCGTGTTGGGTTTGCAGTGGCTGTTTGGGTTGGTTTGCTTCTGTTTGCTCTGTTTCTGCAGGAGGGGTTGTAGTTGCTGAATGCTGCCCTGTTGCAAGCAAAACAACCTGGCCTGTAAACCTTTGTGTGGATTGTAGCAGCTCACAGCTGCAGAGTTATCACGGAGCGTTGTTTGTCTGTGCATGAATGTTCTGCTGCTGTAAACTGCCAAGAAGAGGAAATGCAGTGGCACTAAACTGGAAATGCGTTTAATGTCCTCACCTTTGCCCCAGCACTTCTCTGGAATATTGTCTGGGATTTAACTGCTAGTGGCTGACATTAAAAAATTTAATTGGGAGAGTTTCTTCTTACTACAGAGATAAAATAGGAAACTTTCACTTGCCTATTGCCCATCACTGATTAATCCATCTAATTTTTTCTTCACATCCTTATTTTTCATGGATATGAGGACTGCAGCTGAGTATCACGCAGTGTATATCTTGTTTACAGAGAAGAGATGGTCTAACTGATGCTGTGTTATGGCAGCGTATTGATGAGAAGACTTTATTTCAGTTTCATTGCAAAAAGCTGAGAAAATAACTCCTTTAAAGGACACTGCAGGAGTGAATACCTTGTGTTCCCCAGGCAAGCAGCCCCTTGTAGGACAGCTGCAGACCCCCTCACTGTCGTGAGCAGTTTCAGTTTTTATTTACGGCCACAGCTGTCATTATATGTTCAGGGATTTGATGCTGAAGTTTACTTGGGACTCCCTCTGCCTTCCTGGTGAGATTGCTACGCTCAGCAGTTCGTACCTCTCCGGCTGAGTAGCTCACTCCCAGTCACCTCTGGCGCACTGGCGGGAATAGGGAGCCTGGCAGGACCGCCGTGGTGATGGCACTGCTGCGCTGCGGGAGCCTGGCAGGCACAGCCTCCGATGCAGCGGGTTATCACATCTGAGCAGCCCCCCGAGAAGACGCTATCAGCCTGCAGCCGTGCCCTGAGCTGCCAGTCTCTGTGATAGGCCCACGTGATGATTCTGTTCCTCAGCATTCTTAATACTAGTGCTAGAAGAAACACCTGAACGTGTCTAACGGAACAGTGTGAGTGGCAGAAGTGATTCCTCCCCACCACACGCTCTCCTGTGTGAAAACAACAATGCTATTGTCAGTATTTTTTTTAGAGCACATCACTACTAAGCAGGGTCCGTGCAAGAGAAGACGCTAGAAGGCTCTGCTGCCTGTGTAACCCTTGGTCTCCAAGGTTTTGGGCCTGATGGGGGTTTCTGTGGTGCTGACAGTGCTCCTAATCGGTGTGCCACCCGCAGCTCGCCCCGCTGGTCTTCGCTGGGCGGGTACGCTCCAGGGAGAGGCTGTGCCGGCAGCTCGGCCGTGCCGCACAGGCATAACCCGGAGGCAGACATCGCCATCAGCGGCAACGCGGCGCTCGTTGTGCCCAGCAGCTCCTGCCCTTGACCGGGTCTGTCCGTTCGAGTGGCGGGGTGGCTTAAGCGGAAAAATAAACAAGCCGGGC
>NW_010398474.1:14144-23230 GCF_000710305.1 Buceros rhinoceros silvestris
TGCCTAAAGCGAAAAACTAAACAAGCCGGGCTTTTAGGCAGACGGCTGACGTCTCTGCTTGGACGCAAAAACAGTATTTTTTGCAGTATTTTAGTCATAAAAATTTTCATCAAAGGAAAAGCTTTCTAGTTTGTATTCTTTCTGTGGTTCTCAACTTTTCTCCTACAAAGAGGGGGGGAAGCTGTGAGAGAAATTACCTGTTTGAGAGAAAAATTATGTATTTTAATTTTTCCTAAAAAGCACAAATTCTTCATCATTCTTGTGGGCAGATAGTAACAGCTTGCAACTGGAACTCAAAGAAATGTTCAACAGACATAAATTTTTAAACTTTCAATCTAGTGGCTCAACATTTTTTTGCTGTTTCTGATTGACACCACCTTACAGTATTTGTAATTGAGAATATTCACTCTCTCTTAGATTTCTGATGTTATGGTACTTATATAGCAATTCTTATACCAAATTTTTAAGACATTGCCAGAGATGATTGGCTGAAGAGTGTTTGTGGGAGAAAGGGAGGGGTTGGTGGGCAGCGTGAGGTATCTGTAGTCCGTAATAAGTTATTGTTTGGAACCCTCCTGGATGCCTGTTATGAAATGTGAAGAGAGAAGCTGTACTAGAGACAACTTTAGTACAAGCACTACTTTATGCAACTGAATTTTAAAATAATGTATCAAATCCTTAATATCCAGCTATCATACCAAGAACGTGATGTTTTCCTGTTTTCTCGTGGTCTGCTCATCAAAGCTCTCTATTCTGAGCCTGCTTTGGTTTGTGTTTTTCACAAGCTTCAAAAACAGATTTAAAAAAAATCAAATACAGCAACTGAAGTAACCAGTTTTTAGATGGCTGGTCCTTGCTCCAGCCATGTTTTTAAGACGCCGTTGAAACAGGAGCCTGTAGTTACGTGTGTACTGATGTTAATGGAGGGGAAATGATGTTCTCTTCTTTCAAAGTGTCTTCCAAAGTACAAAAACCTTAGAGAACTTTTGGGATACTCAAAATTCACCAGTTTAAACTACTGAATCTGAAACTTGTTTATTCACATGTGATTGGAAAAATGTTTTCCTGAGCCTGCATCTGCTGTTACTACAACAAAATTTATAATCTAAGAGAAGAATTAGCCTTTTTTTTTTCCAAAGGAAGCTACTGAATGATGAATACAATTTGTATCTCTAAATGTTGTTTCATTAAGGAGAAATGTTTTAGAAAATCACTGTCCATATTTTCATCAGTTCTGTAGGGTATTAATTTAAAAGATTTTTGTCAGACCCTGAAAGGGCAAATTATTGTGCCAGGTGATCATTCCTTTTAGGGGGTGATAAATCCAAGATATGAATGTGTGACATAAGATGAGAAATTGATGTTTGAGATAATTGACTGTCAACGGTACTTGATAACTAATGATCAGGAATATAAAATAGCTTAGAGGACTAATCTAATAGCTCCGGAATTCCACTACTTCTGTGCAAAGGCATCCACTAGACCGTTTTTCTGGATATAACTTCTGGACAGCTTTGGAGGCTGACACGTTTCTGCAGCTGATCTGAAAGACAAAATAAAAAATGAAGTATAGCTGTGAGACAGGACCATGGGAACTCCTTAGAAAGAAGCTGAACTCAACTTGAATTTTCTCAGTAAAATGATCTGAAGCACTGATGAGTTCAGGCAACTTTTGCCATAAATCATATATGGAGTTTCATTTTATGCCCACATACCTTCTGCCTCGTAGCTGGATGGAAAACAGAGATGTAAAACACTTACAGAAATTGTTGTTCTGTAATACTCTGGTCCTCCCAAGTTGAAATAATCACAAGTGTGGACCACTTAAGATTTTTTTTGTATGTTTGTTTAAGTGAAAGGAACATCAGTCAGTCTCTCCTCTTTGCTCCCTCCTCTCTCTTTCAGCGTCTCTTCGTTTTTTCCCTGTTTGGCATCAGACTTTTGCAAAGTTCAGTGGTGATTGATAGAATATTGTATTTGTTGAGTTAAATTGGCACAGCTACGTTCTGGAGATCAGGTCTTGTGAATACCAAAATTAAAACAAGGTCAGAAGGATACTGAAGGAATTGGTGGAAGGTGAAAAATTTGGCAGCTGTTTAAAATTATGAGGCTTAATAGAGCCTTTAGTGCATGAAATATATCCATCCGTCTGAAGCCAAGAAGATATAGTCAGGGACAACAGCATCCATCCACCCTAAGGCAGTGAGGATCCGAACCATACTTACCTCTGGGGAAGCTTGTAAGTCAAACAGCTAACAAAGATCCAGAACTGGCTGGGAGAGCAAGATGTTTGCCATGCTCCAGAATGTCTATTTATCCCTATCGGTTTTGTCAGTAAGTACTAAATTATGGTTGCAAATAAAAATACACTTTCCTTAAAACCACCTGAAGCAGCTAATAATGGGAATAACGATTTTCTTCCAGACGTTCTATAAAAAAGACACGTCTGCTAAGCAGTTTGGCCCATTCAGTATTTTCTCTCCTGGTTGACTCCATTTAGTCTGGCATCAGATGGCTGGGGGAACTTAATTCCAGTTTATGTTATGATGCTTTCTTTTGGACTTCTATCTAGTATTTGTTTCAGTGTTCATTACAATATTCATTATGGTATTGCACTCTGAGAGGGCTAAATTCCGACTGATGTTACAGCTGTAGTCACACAAGCTAGAAACTGGAAGGCTGTTTGCAACTGGGCAGCTGCTATTTGTGCTCAAAGACTGCAGAGGTAGAAAATATTTAAACTTGCGGTTCCATTTAGGCGTGTTTTTTAGGGGATCTGTTCACAAAACATCAGTTCTGAAACCTCGTAGCTGAGCAGAATTGTGTGTCTGAATCAGCACAACTTCCCTGCTTTTCCTGCGGGCGTTGCTGCCGCAGTGAGCAGAGCGCAGGGCGTGGACTGCGAAGCGCGACCAAGCTGGCAGCACGGGGATAAGGGCTTCCTGGGGCATTTCCATCTGTAGCAGGGCTTCTGATGGCTGCTCCATGTTTCCCCATCACTTTCTGTCCCTTCCGGAAACGCGGTTAGTATCACGTTCTTGTATTTCTTCCACATGTGTTAGAAAGTTTAAATAAATAAGAGTCTGGGTAGAACTTGATGTGCTGTTCCAGGACACCCTCTGAGGGAGGCTGGTTCCTGCAGGCTTTAAAGAATGGGCAAATACTAACTTTACAGTTACTGGCGTCTAAGGCGGCACTAACTGAGATGTCTGGGGGAGCTCATACCTGGACAGTTGCAAGTTATCTATAAAAAGTAGCAGACATCATCACGTCCTTCTAAGCTGGGTCACCTTTTCAGGAAATTCTTTGTGGCCGTAAGATAAATATACTGCCTTTTTGGTTTTGTTTTTTTAAAGAAAAAAAAGCCTATCTCTCCTGTTCAGCTGACCCATAGCAACTTGTCCCTAGGAAAAAAAAAATGATTTGTAGGAATTTATTTCTAATTCTTTTACTCCGTACATGAGTGCTCTTCTGATTTTTTGGAAAAAAGGTTATCTCCTGTGTCTACATTACCATTTTTAGGTAATGCAGTTATCTATGGCCTCAAATATTCCAAAGTACCTGGAAATATAACGAACAGGTGGAAGTAACTGTGTTCTATCTAACTCCTCTTCCTTTGAGAAGAAGCTATTCCAAGTTTTAGAATTCATTTGACTTGGGGATGATTTCAGGTGCTTGGTGAACTGTGCTGAATTTATCCTTCATTATGCTATTGTAACTGGGACAAAACCTTTAATCTAAAAATATATTCCTCCACTCGACTTTTCAAATTTTGTGTTTGGATAAACTGTCGCTTTGCAAGTACTTCATTGCTTGGCTTCTGAGACTTGAAGTGGGACACTATTCCGCTGCATGACTTAATCCTAAAGGCACACTGAATTTTCCATTGTTTTGTTGCTAAGGGAAATGGCACAGGGCCGGGGAGGGTGGGCGGGCAGAGGGGTGGTGAATGGGAGCTCCCCTGAGTGAGGAGGGTGAACACGCCCATTCAGGTAACCACAGCCAAGGGCCACTGGAAGGTTCACAGCAGCTTTTCTGGCAGCCTGAGATTGCCCTGACAGGTGAGGTGAAGCCTCCGCAATCTCTCACAATGCTGTTAATGCCTCTCATTTGAATTCTGTCTCTGTGTTTTCTGTGTGAATTTTGAAGTGAGGACAGTTTGAGCTGGGAGAAAAGTTGAAAGTTCATTCCCCGCTAATGAGTTCATCATTTAACTGAGTTAAGCTCTGCTAACCTGCATTGTTGCAGGGGGGTGATCGTTAAATTTTCACCTAATGAATTGGCAATGTCAAGATGTCAAGAAATCCACCCAGCATATGTGAACTTTAGATCTGTGTGGAGCCATTTGAGTACGTACTAAAAGCTAAAGTCACTGCTGGTGGTGAAGTGCCATCAGATAACCTGAAATGCATTTAGTTGAAGCTGGGTAAAAGAAATCATCAGTCCTTCATGCTAAAGGTTAAATATCTGCCTCTTCTGCTCCAGCAGTATCGAAGCGTCACCTCAGAGCACTTTAATTGAAGCCCTGTCTTCAGAGCAGCCTTCTTTGCCTTGGATCGCTGTGTCACTCCACACCGACCTTTTGGCGTTAGATCCCCTGGACGTGGTTTTAGAGCTGACGTTGTGTCTCATTGTGCACTCTTGACATATTTTCTTTTATCCCCTCTGAACATGAATAAAGGAGAAAATGGGAATTATTAAATTTGTAAACATCTGTAAATCTGTAATGGAAATCCATCATATTTTAAAGCCAGCATTTTTGCACTTGCTGCCTTCCCAGCAACGGTGCTGATCAGCTCTGCTGTATATGTGTATGTTTAATCCAGCCTTGAGTGGATACCAGGTTTTTGGCCAATGCCAAATTATAAATGCTACTTTAAGGGTCATGTAAGGCATCTATTCTGCAGACTACGCGATTTATTTCTAAAAGCAAAAAAACCTGAGAGGCAGTGGGGTTTTTTTCACTGTTTTGAAAACAAGCTGTGTCTCTTCAAAGTTTTGTTTAGGAGAAAAAACTTTAATAGATAAAATTGTTCTTGATGATGGGGGTAAAGAGGGAAGGGCAAACGTGTCGTTGAAAGTATTGTTTGAGATTTCATGCTCTTGCAGTCTGGTATTTGCAGTAAGACAGTAATTTCACATACCGTGCTTTCAAGAGATGCCACTGGAAGCGGCGTAAGCAGGTAGGACACTTGTGCGTAATAGTCTTTGTAGTCTCTTTTGGATTTATTTACACACAAATTCGAGGAATGGCATCCCTTAGATTTTTGAGTCTTCTAGTCAAATTTCACAAACAGATCTGATTTCATTAATTATCTTTCCTCAGAATAAAATTTATATAGTTTATAATGGATAATTATTATTTAATGTGTAACTGACCTTTGATTTTTCAGAACAAGCCCCAGAAGTTGTGTGTTTGAGGTAGAAGGTAGGAAAGTCATTGTGACACAGCTGTTAACAGCAACATGCAGTGTAAGCAGATGGCAGTGGTGGTGCCTTTCATACGTTACATGTAAATCAAATCTGTGGTAGTAGTATCGCACAGCTTTTGTCTGGCCATCAAAAGAATTTATTTGGGGTGTTAGAAAACATAAAATGAGTGACAAAAATTCATTCTGAAGTTAATGTTCTGGCTCTGACAGATGAACCCTGCACCAAGTGATACCCACTTTAGTAAGAAATTAATCCTGCTGTCGATATGGTATGTTTGGATTTACTGCAGCAGTTGAAAACTGGAAAGAGACTTCAGTCATGCTCCAGTTTCTCTGATTCTCAGTGGAAACACAGTATTATCTGTTGTGTGGACTCCAGTGCTTGATGGTAGAATACAGGACTGAATACGCAGGGCTGCATTAAAGCATCCCTCCTGTTTCCTGAGTCCTACCACACAGGTCAGAGCAGGTCACAGAGTGACTGGACGATTCGTTTCCAGCGTGCTGCGTTACTGTTTGTGCTTCCAGAACTACTGAGCAAATTGCCATTTTAGGTTTTTCCCTCTTCTTCCACCAAGAAGCCAAAATTGCTGTAGTCGGTTAAGGAAGCAAGGGAATATCTTCCAAGTGAGCTGTACTTCTCTTGTTGAGGAATAAGCTCCAACTAATAAAGGAGCGTTTTCCCAATCCTGCTTTTCCGTTGTGATCATAGGAACTTGATGAAAGGTATGTGCCAATAATAAGATTGGCAGAATTATAGGGAAGTGTTTTCAGCTTTTCTCAAATTACTCTTCTGTACCTTTTGCTCTTAATTTTTTTTACCCAGGCCTTTTTGAATGCGTTCAGCAGCACGTAAGAGAACGGATTTTTGCAATAGCTATTCTGATTTTTCAACTCTTACACTTTTTAGTGACTCATAAATGATTAGGTACAAAAGTGTACGCCTTTGTTTTTCACAGATATCCCGCTTCAGAGAGTAATGCCTTTTTGGGGCTACTTGAGAACTATTCCATTTCATAATTTTGTAACACCTGATGTTCTCCTGGGCTGTGCGAGCTGAAATTCTCCAGTTCTCCCCTTACCCCTTTCCTCTTTGTGCTTGCTAGGTAATGAAGGACATTTGCCTTTGTAGTCTTGCTTATATAAACATTCCAAAAATGTTTATTTTCTTTCCTACCTAGAATTATTGCAGTAGTTAGGAGGAAGTTTACAAACCTGCCGGCTGCTCAGATGTAGTCCTGATCCTCTGCATGCACTGGAGGTGCCTGGCCCACTTGGCTCGTTCTGCAGTTACACATCTTGTTCCTTGCTGCATTCCAGTTTCTGTAGTTCTCTTTTGTATTTCTAATAATTCGGAGCAGTTTATTTAAACCTACACAATGTGACAAAGCTTTTCACCCCCTCAAATGGCTGCACTGAAATGATGAGTTAATGAATTCCTTTTTACGTGACTAAGGTTTGCAAGATGCTTTGAGCCTTTCTGGGTGTGGGGTGTTGTACTCGGTGCACGTAGGCTGCTTTACCGTGAACGTGCAACTTAAAGAGCAGAATGGTCAGCACTCGGACCAATACAGAACTTCTCGGCTGTGTAGCACAGTTGAATTTTGCTGCCACAAGGCAAATACCCTGCGGCTTGCCAGCCCATCTGTAGAAAAAGAAGAGATAGAAGAAAAGGGTGGACTGGAGCACAGCTCCAGCCTTGCCAGTCCTGCCTTGACAAGACAAGGATGGGTTTCTGCATTATGCAGCCTGGCTCTTCTGCAAGTGCCAAACAAAACAGTGGATGTGGCTTTTCCCACACAGACATGGCAGGAAGGAAAGTCCTCCGTGGCCCCGGCAGCCTGCTGGCCTGCGCAAATGCCTGCTTTGTCGTCTCCCGGAGCTTAGGCTCACTGCTGTCTTTGCAAACAGCTCAAAAAGGGTCGAATTGTTGGACTTGCACAGATTTTGTTGTCTCAGTTTTTGGGAACTCTTATTGAGGAATATTTAATGTGGTCTGAAAGTTCTTAAAAATTCAGAGTGTCAGGAAATTCACCTCTTGGAGATGGAAGAGCTGGGTGCCCTAACATCTGAGAGCTTCAGTTGTAGCTTGTGACTCGCTGCCCACGCTGCAGGGGTACATCATGTTCTGAGGCTTTGCTTTGCAAGAAATAGTGCTTCTGTAGTCAGCACATGGTGAAGAGATAATTAAGCTTTGAGAGGCTATAAGATTTATGCTGGAAATGGAGAAAATATATTCTGAATATGAGTTTGTATTTGTAGACAGCAAGACTTTTTCAGGGCAATCAAGTTTTTATTCAAAATTCAGACACTGGGCAGCAACTGACAGGAGAAACCTTCAGCACTCATGTGCTGTCAAAAACGTACCTCAGGTTTTTAAATTGATTTGCATAGTAAGATGTATTGTGATCTTCTAGAAGTAGTACAGAGAAAAACCTCAAAGGTAAAGCCTTCTGTTTGCCTTGTGTGTAACCCCTGCAGCTGATGCCAGACTCTCTGGGAAGCTGGGGAGGTGGGTCTACAGCAAGTGAGTGGCGCAACGATTGTGCCTTGTCTTCCTGTCTCAAGGTTGTACTACTCTGCTCAGTGACTGAGGAGGCAAGCTGCATATGGAGAGCGTGACTTCCGAGGGAGCACGAAGCGTTTGCCCTGGAGTCTTAGCAAAGATATCTTTTTCCTGCGCGTTTCTGACTCAGTCTGCTCTGACAGAATAGCTGACTCTTCATATTTTCTCTGTGTTTACCAGAATGTGTTTCATATGCTTACATGGCAAAACTGTAAATCCCAGAATAAACAGATGACAAATTCAGGAGTGTGTTTTAACTTAGGTCAGCTGCTTGCAGCAGAGTCTGTAGGCACAGAGAGAAGAATTACCTTCCAATCCCGTGCTTGAGCCAAAGGCATCCACCGAGACGGGGAGGATCCTTCCTTCCCCACAGAGAGCTGTGCAAGTCTGAAAGCATGAGATTGGATTGGATTGATTATGGAAACTGTCTGTTGTAGATCAGAAAGTTTACAAGTATCTTGAGCGTATGGCAAGCAGTTTTCTTTTTTTCTTTTGTGCTCCTAACCAAAGGACTCTCTACACAAAACAAAGATTGTCTCCAAAGTGCTGAATCATCATTTAGAAGTATTTAGAAAACTGTCTGGTCTTCTGTTGAAGGCTGCAGGCTTGGACAGTACCCCAACACCCTATTGGCTCTTCCCAGATCAGTTGCCCTCAGTGGTAGGTAGCCATCCATGTCTTGTATCTGGATGGAATTTGTGACACATCACCTACCAGATGTTTAGAGGTTTTCCATTTAAAGATGGCGATGAATTTCTGTAGGTATAAGAATGTCTTGTTTTTTGATTGAGATTTGCTGGCAGGTGATCGTCCTGCCAAATGGGCTCCTCCTCTTGTATATGCACTTCTGCTGGCTTCGTGTGTGAAACAGCCATGCAGCTGTCTCTTCTAACCCTTGCTGTGCAGTGCTTCTTAAAACTTAACCCGGAAAGACGCTGCCTCTTTTCCTTTCCGTACTGATTTTGTTTTCCTCTATTTTGTTGCGTTCCCTGTATACCTGAGAGAATGGGATCATCCTGTTCTTATGTTTTTAAGCTCGTGGGCTGAAAGGCTTGAACTTTTCCACAACAAGTTCCTTTATTCCTGCT
>NW_010398474.1:23327-27826 GCF_000710305.1 Buceros rhinoceros silvestris
GGTACACAAATAATAGGTTTGGAACTGTGAATCATAAAAAAAATATTTTCTATAACCTTTGAGCAGAATAGCTATATCGGACATGCTCCCATACCATCCTCTGTCTTAGCAAGGACTTAACCTCCACCTTCATGGTTTATTTTTGGAAAGAGACATAAAGTAAGACTGTGTGTGGAACTCTGTTGTCATTTGTGTTGGTTTTGGAGATCATTTTGCATCTCAAGATATTTATTATCTGTTTTGATAGCAAAGATAGAAAGATAACAGTGCAAAGCATTTTGTAGCTTGGTTTCTCCTCTTCAGTATTTTTTAACAGCATGCCTTAAAATAGAAATACAAAACTTTGTGTCCTACTTTCCCCTCACTAAAATAGATGCCTTTTGTTAATTTTAGATTCAGCAGAGCAGGATATGTATTGATGATATCAAAGAATCCATATGATATTCAACAGGGTCCTAACATCAAGGACAAAAGAAGTCGACAACAGCTGTCCCTAGTGATTTGGTTTGTAAAATGTTTTGTTTTATTTCAGGAAGTTGGATGCTTTCATCTATGATGCAGCAGTGCTGAATTACAAGGCTGGAAGAGATGAAGGCTGCAAACTTGTCACAATAGGGAGTGGATACATCTTCGCCACTACGGGCTATGGAATAGCGCTTCAGAAAGGATCACCTTGGAAGAGACAAATTGATCTAGCCCTCCTTCAGTTCGTTGGAGATGGTAGGGAACAATCTTTTCTCCTTTCTTTTCTTCCTTTGTGTATGCAGTTAATTTGGCTTTAGGAGCTCTGAGCTTTTTACTGCTGTTCTCTTACAGTCTTTCAAAAAAACCCAAAACAAAACAAATAAAATTATTTCCCAATGCTGAGACAGAGATTCTCTTCCATTCTGTTCTGGCTCACCTCACCGTCAAGGACATTTGCATCTATTTTCAGAAAGTGTTTTCATATACATCACGAAGTAACATTGGCCTCCATGTAGGAGAGCATTTCTAAGTTTATTTATTTTCTTTTATTATATTTGCCTTTGAGCAGCTCCTGAGGAGTTATCTTTCAGCATGACTGTTTCGCTTCTGGTGTGAGTGATCCCTAATTGAGGATGGAGTAATTTAAACTTCTGGTAAAAGAATGTTTATGGAATTAAGTAGGATGACTGGTTAGATTGGATTTCAGAGAGCTAATTCTAACACAAAAATAGAAGAAAACTTGCTGCCCATCTCTGATATATTTGTAATAATAACTGGTTTTTCACATTACATTTTGATTGTAGAAATGATCCTTTGCCACAGTGAAACTTTAAACCTTTCATACATACATTCAAATAAAAATATAGTGGTTAAGAAAATGTCTGTTCTGACTGACTGAAGTCCTCCATCAGATTGGAATATGGTGTGTGTTACATAATCATTTTGATTTTATTTTAATAGTTACGTATGAACTGTGCATTTCTCTGTCAGTGAAAGAGAGGACTATATTGAAAAATAAATATGCACTTAAGCTCACCAGGAGCATGCTGTTGAGACTGAGAATGGTGAATTTCTGTGCATTAGGACAGTTTAAATGGCAAAGGGCAGGACCTTAGCCTAGCGGCCTGCTGTTCCATGAAAAACAAGACATAACTTTTCATACTGGAGGCAGTGGCTGTGTTAGTCTTCCAGCACATGAATCTTATTCCTATTATACTACTAAATGGCTGGAAGAGATGTAATCATCATGACTGATGCGTTTTCTCTGGTATATAGAGAGATACTAGTGCCATCATCGCTGACCTGTTGGATTCAGACAGCCTTATGGAAGAAACATTGCTTACTTCTGCTAAGGAATGAATATATGACCTTTAAGAGCTAGGTTTTAAGAAATTACAAGTTCTTGTTTTAAACAGTTGCAATTATTTGGCTAAAATACTTGCTTTCTTTTTCTATTTGTGAGTATTTTGTGAATAGAATATTTTTCTATTTGCATAATAGTATTAAGAAGCATTATGTGCTGTAATTCTGACCCATTTTTAGATGGAGAAGCTGAACCGAAGCAGTCAAATTATTTGTCCCAAACTAAAGAATGTTTCTTTAGCCTGAAGGAGAGTCTGAGGTGTCTTTCTCAGTTGTGAAACAACAAAGAAACAAAACCCCTGTAAGAATGGTACTGAGGTTGGAATTTCTTCTACTGATAAAGAAGGTTGCAGGTGAACTGGAACAAAACACTGCAAAATTAAATAGAAAGGGTGATTGTCTGGAACTAGCACGACTTGATTTTGTAATCTACGCCTCACTTCAGCAGTGGGATGAGTAATGCTTTTAGCTATGGACTTACATAACTCTGTGTTGGTGAATTAGAAGGGATGCACCCAGAGTTCAGACCAACAGCACTTGCTGTGTCACTAAAAATCTCTTTGAAGTTACCTAGACGAAAAGCAAGTATGGTTGGGGGGGAAGTTTCTTCTGAAGATGATACTCTTGGAAAAGCCTTGGTGGAGTCTGAATGAGGTTGGTTAAGTAAACAGGCAAACGCAAATGAAGGCAGAAATACTTCCTTCGCATGTTTAGCCTCTGCAGGATTTATTGTCTCTAAAACTAAGCCCATAAAGCAGCAAAGTGCCTAGTAGTATTGAATTATTATTCAGTATATGTAATGGAACATTCATCACGGGATGGAATAATTTCAATGGATGATTATAAATCTAATGAGTTTCATAACTGTAAGAAACAAATCCTAATGAGCTGAACAAACAGAATTTCTTGATGTGAATGTTATGCTAATAAGAGGAGAGAACCTTTTGGATGAACTAGAGTTTTGGATAACATCAGGTAGTTTGTTTAAATGGATATCTGACGGACCTGCAGAACAGCAACATCTCGTGTCTCCTTTACACTTACAGAGTACTGAGACAGCCTTTTGAAATGTGTTTTAGAGCTTTCCATTGCCTCTGCACGTGTCTTTCTCCTGTGATTTTTCTTATTTGATTTTTCCTTCCTCCTTCTTCTGTATCATTCTCCCATCCACGCCAGTTAACTTACACATTGAAATGAAATTTTTTGTGCAGTGGGTTGGAACCTTTTCCCTCGTTCTTGCTGATGTAAAACATCCAACCGAAGTAGTAATGTCTTGTTCGTGCAGGAGCATCCTTTCACACTTTCCAAAGCACGATACTTTTTCTGCATTAAAGTCAATGGCTTTGAACCCTCTATTGTATCTTGTTTGCACTGAAAAAAAAAATAAGGTAAATACAGAGGGGTATAGGTTTGTGTTAGGCATAACTTCAAGCTCAGACTGGGTGGTTTATATGTATCTACATGAGTAGCATTCTGATCCGGAGGACAGTTCTCCCGGGTGGACGAATTACACTGACAATTAACAATTCCACTGTGAAAGCGACTCGGAAGTCTCAGTGGAAGGGAGCAGGCTTGTAAGATGGCAAATCTGTTACTCTGACAAAGGGAAGGAGGATAGGAAGGAGCTGCTGAGGAATTTGAGGAATAGCTAGTTAGTTCTCTCAAAAATGGAATTTTCCCCCAAATGTTTCATCGCTTGGTCTGTGCAGGTTGGTACACATAGCCCAGTTCCTAGGAAGCTGAGGTGAATATACATTTGTCAGTGTAGGATTAGTTGCTTTGCAGTGCTGAATCTTTCTAGTGTAAAGAGTTAGGAGTTGCTTGTTCTTGTCTAAAGGAGATGAGTGAGGTGTATTACCAGGGAACTTCTGGCTTTGTACATCTTCCTAGCTGTACAACACATCTCTATCTACAAAAGCTTCCAGTTGATTGGCATCTGCAAGCTGATCGGGGTAATTCTCTAGAGCACTGTGGTGGCTGTCGTCTTTTTTGGCTTGCTCTGGTCACAAGACAAAACCTTCATTGTTTTTCAACCGAGAAATAAAAATATTTCTACTGAGAAATAGAAGCACCCAGGAGTTCTAAAGCAACTAAAGTGATATGGCTGCTAGGAAGCAGCACCATCATTTTGTTTGGATCTTCCACCCACAACTACAGGAACGTGTCAGAACAGAAATGTTGTGCAGGGAAGAGCCGCATGATGTGTTCTTTGATTTCTTTTATAAACCTCTGTAAAGAGCGGCTGGGCAGGCTGACATACCCAGCATCCAGCGTGTTACCCCAGCAGCTGCCAACTGGTGTTTTGTGCTCGCTTGCCGTTTGGTGAGTGCAGTAGAGGCTCAGACACAACGCCTGCGTAGTGCAGCAAGACTGTAACTGCTGGACTGCAGATCTGGAAGGCAACCATGTTCCCCCAGTCTTCAACAGTAGAACTTTTGGCCAGCTGTCTGAAGGCCCGGGTATTGCTCATACTCCTCTGGCTTGGACTGCATGGTGCCGTTTAAAGCGGAGTCGTACTTTTTTAAAAATATCCTGCAAAGTATTTTGAAAGACTTTGCTTCTGAAACCTGTGGGTTTCCTCCCATCACATCTGTGGGATTTGAGCAGAATCACTGGTGTCTAGTAGGTGAGGAAAATTTCTTTCTCTCTCTGTCTTCCTCTTTTTTATTGTC
>NW_010398474.1:27902-39977 GCF_000710305.1 Buceros rhinoceros silvestris
CCTTTTTTTTTTTTATACCCCCCCCCCCCCCCCCATTTGTGAGCAAATGAGATTATTGAACTGCAAATGACAAAACTGCTTTGGGATTAAGAGAGTAAGAGGGCTTCAAAATGTGCATGGGGTGGAGAGAAAGACAGCTTGGAGCCTTTAGCTAAGGGGGATGCAGCAGCAAGAGAGGGCTAAAAGACACATGACAGCAGCAATGGTTGGAAATGAGGAACAGAAAACTGCTGGGAAAGAGCAGGTGTGGGGAGGAGTGGGAGAATACGTGCTAGCTGGCCAGGTTGAGCATCTGCTCGTGTGAGGTATTTGTAATGTGTTACGCTACCTGCAGGTTATGAGCTCGGTTCAAATGAAGGTCTGGGAAGAGATCTGCAGGAAAAGAGAGGCAGCTGGTATAGCTGTATTAAGCCCTTAACCCTTAAAGCTACAACCTTTAAAGCAGTTAGTGACACAGAGCTGTAAAGAAATCAGTTCTGGTTAATCTTTATGTGCTTTTAGGATAGCTTAGTACACTAAGAATTATCTTCCTGGGTGGATAATTGCTTCCCACTCCTGAGGGGTAGTAGGTGACCGTGGAAATGAGATTTGCCCCCTTACATCTGGAAGAGGAAAGTCTTTGCTGTTTTTTCGTATTTTAGCATAAGCCTTCCTAGTCGCTGTCTAGATTAGAAGGGAGCGTAGCGGTGTGACTCACGCTGGCTGTGAAAGACCAAGGAGGAAATACGTATGTGGTTATAAGGACATATTTTCAGTGCGTGCTGCTCAGGCAGAATACACCCACAGTCCCAGTGATTTTCTGTTTATATATTTAGTGTCCTCCTTAAGCAGTGGGTGGAACAAATGTGACTGGAGAGTGTGAGTGTCTAAGTGGACGGTATTTGTGTAGCCGAACAAGAGTGAGAGGGATTGTAATAGGGAAAGTCGTGCTTAGCAGTTCTGTTAATTCATCCTTAACTAATGGGGGCATGCAGAGTGCAGTCATTAGCTCACGATAAGTTTATTTCTGTCAGTCATCTGTGTTCTCCTTGCTATTTTTACAGGGGAACTCAATAAGAGCAAGAGTGATTGTTTTGGGGGATCCAGACTGAATTCAAGAAGTTTCTGTGCTCTTACGTAACCTCTTTGATGACACATGCTGTATGGCTCATATAACTAGGTCAGATTGCAATTGATGAGCTTATTGAACTAAATGCACGTCAACCCGGCCGGCTCCTGCCTCCTCTCTTCCGGGTAAAGGTCCTGTTCTGCCGGGGTCTGTTATGGTGGGGGGTGCCTTCCTCCTCCCTCACGTGGGAGTTCTCACCAGAGTACGTGTGGAACAGTCTGTCCCTAAATTTGAAAACTTCTCTTTGTCCAGTCTGAATAAGGAGATGATTCTGCTACTGCAGCCACAGTCTTCTGAAGATGATGCCCTGCATCTGACCAATGTGAAAGTATAGTTAACCCTTTAATTCAAGATCTGTAGTTGGTATATGTCAGTTTTCTTTACTTGCGTGCTGGCTCCTCAGGCTGAACCTCAGGTTAGCACTTTGCACAAGAGTCACCAGCTCTCACACTGTCAATACCAGCCTAGTTCTTTTTGCACCTTCTGCTCTGTCACATGCACTGTGACCTCCTGCCCAGCACCTCATTCGAGTCTAGGGGACGAGTTAGTCGAGGCAGCCTCTGAACCATCAGTGATTATCTCAAGTGACATACAGCTTTAACTGACGTGGTTGAAATAGAGCAGAAAAACACCTATCTTTTAATGAAGAAAAATAAGAACGGTAGAGCTTAGTGCTTACAAAAATATCAAAACAAATTATTTAGCAATTCAATTTGATCATTTGGGGATAATAAAAAAATTAAAATTAAAAAGTCAATCTCCCAATTACAGGTCTTGTAAAATTAATGTAATTATTCATCTGATAGGGGAACTATTCTCACAGAGAATGTGAGAAGTGAACACAAATAAACAGTAAAACTTCAAAAGGGCCATTTCTGGTTCCTTCTCTACTTAGTCAATGCTTTGACTGTAATCACCATTTATAGTTTGCTGCTTACTCTTCCCTCACTTAACTTTTATTTAATGGCTTCTTGGCAAGCATTTCTGATGGGCAGAGCAAATTACTTCTTCAGTTTCCCTCCATCACACACTGTCCAAACTTCTGCTGGTGGTGTTTCTCGCCGGGGCTGGCTGGACACAGCTCACCTTTTAAAAACAAACGGTGTCCCAGACATGCGACAGCTATTTTGGACTGTCAGGAGTCTGCGCTTTATCTGGCTGTATTCCCAAGTTGCACTGAAACCCAGCCCAGCCTTGGCTTACTTCCCAAGAGTAAGATCACTGGAGGTAAAGCATGGCCTTTGTTGAGGGTTTTTTCTACCAGGCTGAAGCTCACCCCACAGCTGTGTTGGGTGGGACTGTGCCCTTTGGTGCTTGTCAGCAGCTGTGGGGAGAAGGATAAAACCCATGGACTTGGAGAAGGGGGTGGAGGCACTACCAGTGCTTCTGATGCCTGTTACTTACCGACTATCGACGAGCACTCTTGATTTCACTGTTAGGGGGATACAGGGTTAGAGTCTCCATCTCTGTCACTTTTTTTCCACGTTGTATCCTCAGAGAGAGAGAGACAAGATGTTGAGGTGCCACTGAAGCTTCGGAGGTCTTGCTTTCTTTCCTGCACTGGAGCAGCAAGTTGATTTTATTATTTGTTTTTTAAATAAGCAGCAAAGAAGGTCATCCTAGTTTGTTCTCTTTGGATTTAATTATAGAACTTCGTGCTTGCTTATTTCTGGCAAGTCTGTAACTAGGGACATACTTGGATGATAATGAAAGATTTTTTTTTTTCCCTAATCATGAGGAAGGAATCAGACAAGTATTGAAAAACTGTTATTTGCTCTCAACCATAAAAACAACAAAAAAATTCTACCCAAACTGTTTTTCTATCAGTACATGTGGAGATGCTGGATTATGTGGGTTTGGTGTTTCTCTTTTTTGATAAATTACATGTAATTTTCAGTATGTGTGCATCTTCCTTGTTGCAGGTGTCGATGTAGAGGAAAAAACCCAGGAAACAAAATAACATCAGTGAAATGACCTGTAAGTTAACCAGCCTTGACTGTCAGTGTCTCCTGGCTGGCCCATCACTTGGGAAGGCACTACCTCTATTGGGAAGGTGCTTTAATGAGCAAAGCAGAGAGCCCAGGGAGGGTGCCAGACCCTTACAAGGTGCTGGCCCTAGGAAGTTAAGGGAATCTGGGGATGCCAGTAACGCCCCTACGAAGAGCCCGTAAGAGCTGATGCATCTCCAGGAGACAATGGCAGAGACTACAAAAGGGCAGCATGTTTCTCAGCCCCAGGAGGATGGTGCTGGGGTAGATGACGCTTACCGCAGCCTGCAGAAACTGCTAAGGCTCTTGATGAGGACAAGCCTGTAATTCTACCCTTTGAGCCGTACCTTTTCTGTGTCTGCATAGTAATGGCTTCAGTGTGAAGGAACAGTTCAGCGGACACAGTGGGCAGTGTGTCACTCCTCCCCAGGACGATCCAGTGTGAAACACACTAGATGTGTTGTGCTGAAGTGTAGAGACACACGCTGTTGGCTCAGCCGGGCGGAACGGCCGAGCGGCGGGTTTGTGCGCAAAGAGCAGTCAGAGCAGAGAGCACCACGGGCACGGCGACAACCCCAGCGAAACACAACGGGACCCAGTAACGTTGTGAATAGCCTTGGGTTATGCTGCGAGGGTTAGAACTTTGCAATTTGTTAGAGAAGACCGAACTGTGCTTTGGATAGTGCAAAGGCTCAACACTGTTTGGAATACGTACCTTTGAAAGACTTGCTTGTATGATCCTTACATATAAATGAGGCTGACTTTTTCTGATACAGCACTATACAAATTTTAAAAATACCTTAATACAGGTGTCATGCAGTTACTTGTGAATTTTGCAGGTTAAATATACTGCGAGCATATTAAACAGAAGATTAAAAGGGGTTTTTTGTCAAATATGTTGAACTCTTCATTTTCTAATCTTGTGCTAGTATCATGATGTCCTTTGCTGAAATCTGCAACTATTAATTTAATTGTTAATCTAGTCCACATGTAGAGGTAGAAAACGTTTGTGGTATTGCATTCCTTTTAGTTAAGTGCTTGAAGTGAAAACAAAAAGCCGTACAATAAGTCTGGTTAGTATTTATCAGTAACTCGAGACCCCCGCTATCAGATGCAGACCTGAACTCCGTTAACACCTGGTTCATCGAGGCCTGGCATTTATATAGATATATTGAGGTTGCTGATGGATTTCCAAGGTCTTGTGGAATATTGGGAGCTCTTATACGCTAATCAGAATTATGCACACATGAAGACAGCCGAACTCTCCCATGCCTGCTAACCACAAATTACTGGCCTTTTGGTTGCTGAGACTAGTATATTCTGTATGTGTCGTCACCATACACGTTCACCTTACAAGTCAGACCACCCAAAAATGTTTGAAAGATGACATTCCTCCAAAAGGACTCGATTCTTTTAAACATTTTTTTCTGAACCGAAGTTTAACTAGCCTCAAAGTTCATTGTTTTGAATTCTAAGTTTGCAAGCAGCCGATTTCCATCAGGAATGGATTGACACCCCAGCTGATGATTCTGTTAGGAATATGTTATGCCCTCTATAAATATCTTTGCTACAATGTAATGGGCAGGAAGAGCAATAAATGGATTGGGCATTTTTGCTGGTTTTATAGGCTCAGCTAGGCCAAGGTGTTGTTATAGCCAAGTTGGTGACTGTTGTGTCTGTGTGTACAGTATATGTCAATATACACTGCAAATGGTAACTGATTGATACGCAGAGCAGAACTACCAGCCTCATCCGTCCGCTCCCAGATAGTATCATTTCTTCTATACGACGATGCAATGATTCACAGTGCATTCCAATCTATTACATTGCCGATTGCTTTTGGGTATTAATTAACAGCGATTTCTGTCATTGTCAGAAGCACTGGGAGGGATATTGCAGCAGCAGGATCTGCCAGACTCTAGCATGCTTTGTTCTGCGTAGCTTGCCAGGGCACTGTCATTTATCTTGACTCAGAACAAGCTTGGTTGCTTTCTGTAGTGACATTTCTGGAAAGGTTAGTGGATTATCAATAGTCACTTCAGATGTACATGCCAAAGGGAAAGGAATGCAGAGGAAACAGTAACGAAAAAGAGGTTTAAATTCCTTTGTGAATTTTGTTATGAATTGGAAAAGGGCACAGCAGTCAAATCAAATTGATGTTTGCCAGTCTTGGGCGATGTGAATTTTCCTGTGGGAAGTAATGAGACCTGATTGTCAGAGCTTCAGCTACTAATGCACAAACCAGAAATATTGCTCTCTTTTCGGACTTGGGTTCTTTTCTCTTCTACAGCCTCTGTGAGTTTTATTCATAGACCTTGGGGAGGACTTGAAAGAGAGATGAGGGAAACAGCCCACCGAGGTTTAGCAGAACAAAAGAAATCCAAATGTTCTAAGATATGGAAATGCAATAATGAACCCAAATTATCTGTGTAGCAACAGTGTGCAATATCTATACTGCTACAATTAATAATTTATTGTCCCTGTGTCCTGGATTAGAAGACTTTTAAAGATTCATTGGGATTGACTTCTTCTTTGGGGATGCTCTTTGGTATTTTGAAAATTGAGTGCTGTAATTTGGGAGAAGATACACTGCCTCTTTCAGATGTAGAGGTTCAATTCATGCTTCAAGCAGAAAACTAAGCTCAGAATTAACTAGGAACTGAATAATCTCTCTCACATATTTGTGAAATGCCTTTGCTAAAATGCCTCAGTACTTGTCCTTTCTCCTTCAATTTTTCCTTCACGTTCTATGAGAAGCAATTTCTCCATCACGGTCTTACATTACACTTTCAACTCAAACATCCAAATTATCTGTGGGTTGCAGCTTTCCTACTGCCCTTGCACTCTATCCTGCAAAATGCTCTTGCACAGCAGGTCATTGATCTTCTAGTCTGGCTGGAAGGTAGCTGAAATGTCAATATGGCTTCGAGCCGTTTTTTCCTGATCTTTACTCCAATGATTATGGATTATAATACTGGAAGTTTATTCCCTAATCACTGGCTAAGGATTAGGGATCTGCAGCACGGGAATTCTTCCCCCAAACTGAAGCCATATCCTAAGTGGGGAAACACACCAAGCCACTTAATACTGTACTTTCTGGCCCTCTGTATTGCCTGCTGTATTTTCTAGAAACAGTGAAGTTCATGTCATTAAAAATAACAATAGAACTACTGAGCTGACTATGTCCCCAAGGGAGTAAGAAGGCATCTATGCACATGCAGTGCTTCAGTAAGAATGTTTGAAAATTCACATATCATACAGTATAAACCCCAGTTTTGACAGGAACAATTACAGTTTCTTGCACACTTCTGCCCGTGTTGGCATTAGCAACCACTCTAAGTGATAGGGTCCTTCATCTGAGGCTAAATCTCATTGGTAAATAAGGATTCTGAGAGTATGCCACAGAGGAAGAGAGTAGATCTTCTTCCTTAGCTTTAAGAAAACGAAGTGTTTTAATGGCAGTAGGGATGTGGCATAGGACATCCAGAACCAGAAACCAGGAATGCTCTGTTTCGGGCACGTGACGATACCATTTATTTTTGTGTCGCTGCTCAGGAAGCAGACAGTGGCAGCAGCAAAAGGCCAGAGGAGACTGTAAGAACAAAGGCTGTGTGATCCAGAGGGCCAGGAGGGAGGAGGGGGAGGTGTCCAGGGCACCATGAGAGAGAAGGCTGGGAGTATGTGATGTGGAATGGTTTGCAGTTACTGCGTCACCCTGTGGGGGAAAACAGAAAATGAAGGCAGACAGAAGGCCAGGAGAAGAACTGTGTTTGAAAGACACCGCTAGTTACACCGCTAGTTTAGAAATGAAGCTTAACAGGAGAAGAGGCATACTGTGTTCCTGCAAGTATCCAGGCACTGAGACAGTTATTTTCTACAGAAAAGCAGGTGGCGTGTGGAACTTTGTTAGCACTCTATCATATACCGTTCATTTTCCTCACTTGCTGCACGTCCTGTATGGGTAAGGCTAGTCAAGCTCTTCATTTCCAAGATAACATCACTGTAACCTTCAGCCATAATGCTGTGGGTGATTTTACATCCAGTGTTGGTGACTGTCATTGCTTTGCCGTGGATGTAAGTATTATGGGGAAGAAAACCAGAAAGTTTTGATAAATAATGTCTTTTCTTTGTAAAGTGCTTGTGGATCAGAGAGTAGTTTAAAACTGCATCTCCGAATCCGTTCACCCATCGCTGAAATGCAGCCAAATACGAAAGGAGATGTGGCTAACGACTACTGCAGTGCTGGCCCTGTGCAGCACCGCGGGCCAGCCAACCCCTGGACCTGGCTGCTAGTACTCATGCTGAATTTGCAAACTCACAATTTAATCTTTGTTGTTTAGATGGTCTGTCACATTCAAAACCATCTTCTCAGGCCAGGAGACTGGAGAAAAAGTATGGAAGGAATGTGTGGATGCGAATGATGTGTAGATACCTGGACTGTAAGGCTGTCTGTTTAGACGGTGTTCAAAATAAAACAGAAAACAAGAGACAAGAGCACTAATAAATCATGTTCCCAGATACCTGAAGCCCAGGGAACAAGCGATACCAGAGAGACAGCGGAGACAGATGTGTCAGGAGAGGTTCAGGCATGTTTTAAAGGGATTGTGAAAACATGCGCAATTTATTTTGCAGTGTTTTAAGGGAAGGGCCAAAGGGAGGGGTCAGAGTGGATTGGGGCAACAAATGTAGGAAAATGGAGAAGTGGGAGGTTAAAAGGCTTTGGCTGTGTGTTGGGACGCTTGTCTGACTGAGCCCTGTGTCTGAGCGCTACAGCCTGTCCCATCCCTTTACTAAACTCCGTTCCTAGCTGGTTTCGATGTGATGATGCTTTCTGTTCGGTGTTTATGAGTGTGGGGGCACGTGTGTGTCTTGCTAGAGGGCTTCTGCAGTGCACACAGCAGCTTCCTGCCGCCTGGGTCTGCAGACAGGAGCCGCGCTGGCGGGACCTGTTGGACTGGGATGGGATGAGCCTCCTGGGTCTGAGTGTGCACCGCTTGCAGCTCTTGTGGATATGGTAGAGGAATCCCCGGGAGGGGAGCTCTCCCATTCCGCTCACTGTAACAAGTGATACTAGTTATAGCAACCAGAAGAAAGTTTTACCCAAATAACAGATCCTGCTTTCTAGAGCAGCCATCTTCCCACGCAATTTATGAAATCTGAGGACATCTGAGTCTAAGGGTGCTGGGAGTTGAAATCTGCTATATTTGCAAATCCTAACTAGATAAGACTGAAGTGCTCCACAAATAAAGCATGAAATGGTGCTATATTTTTAAACTTGCAAAGACTTTTGAATACTGTGAGCAGTGGTTTTTGCATTCTAACTGGTTTGACTCCTTGCTCTCCCTAGGGGAAATGGAAGAGTTAGAAACCCTGTGGCTGACTGGTATTTGCCACAATGAGAAGAACGAAGTCATGAGCAGCCAGCTGGACATTGACAACATGGCCGGAGTGTTTTACATGCTTGCAGCAGCCATGGCACTCAGTTTAATAACCTTTGTCTGGGAGCATTTATTTTACTGGAAACTTAGATTCTGCTTCACTGGAGTCTGCTCAGATAGGCCGGGATTATTGTTCTCAATCAGCAGGGTTAGTATTACTTTCATTTTCCCCCTTCAGGCAACAGGCACAATACATGCCACCTCCCTAAAACATTATCTTTCCTTTTATTCCCCCTGGGACATGTGAAATACATGTTAGAGCATCAGGGTGATGCTCTAGAGCAGTCAATGGGCTTCAGATGTTCTTGCACTCCATGGGGTCTCTTTTCTCCATTGGATTGTTCTAGGGAATGAATTACTGCGTGCCAGGATGATCAGTAATCAAATACCAAAAACAAATACATTCAGGGGAAATTTTGATGAAGAAATGGTAGAGCTGCTCAGATAAATTTCCACCAAAAGAAAAAAAAATCCAAACAAAAGAAATACCAAACTGGTGACAGACGTTAGCTCCCGGTTTTGTGTATTTCCTAAACAAATGGATATTAAGTGATAAAGATATACTGGAATATTTTTATAAGCTTTTCCTGAAAGCAAACTCGCATAAACCATATGAGAGAAGGTCAAACGGAAGTGTCATTTATATTTGGTTAGACACTAAGACAGGTTTTAACAATAACTTTACCAATCCCCAAATGGGTTTACAAGTTACTGATACTTGTCACAAAATAAGGCAAGTATGTGCTTGTTCTTATATTTTTTACAAATTGTATGGGTTTGTCATTTTTGTTAAGCACATAGTACTGTCATTAGGTAATTGATTTTGCTGGGTTTTTTATATAGCTGAGGAGAACTGAAAATGATACTAAAATGCCTAATTGCTTTAAAATGTGCTGAAATTACCCTGTTGAGTAAATTGGAGGAACTGCCTTAAAAATACTCTGCCCTACCCTGTTGGGGATTGTCTAGAAAAGCATATAGGCTTTAACCTCCACGCCTTACGTTTGAACTCTATACTTGTGGCTTTTTACATGTGGAATTCTCCTAACCAATGCAGGGGGGAAAGAAAGTACTTATTTCAGAGGCAAATTTCTGAGAATTACCAGTTCACAGGGTCAGAAATGGCGATTTTGCTCACAGGAGTGACCAAAGAGGCTGGAGTTAAAAGGTGGGCATCAGCCTTTTGCTCAAAATGAACTCAAATTCAGGCTGTGGAGAGAGCTGGGGTTTTGTCATATGTATTAGGATAGGAAATGGAAAAGCTAAAATACAGGGACTAGAAGCCTTTCTTTGACAGTGAAGAGTGCCTTAACCTTCCAGGGAATAGCCTGACTGCAGCCTTGGTAGGGGGTGACTGATTTAAAATAACAGAATTTCCATTGCTGATGGTTAGTTACATTTTGTGATGAGACTACGGCGTGTTTTGGGGTCCCTTCTAATCTTCTTTTCTGGAATAAGCAGAGGAGGCCAATGCAGACCACCGGTTTATGAAATACTGGCCATTTTTCTTCTCTACGGTTCCAACAGATACGGGAGAAATTATTCTTCCATATCAATCTAAGAAAATGCTAGGAGGATAGTTAAGTTAGTTTCAATCTTTTCAGTCATTCGATAAGCAATGTTTAATTTTTCTTTATTGCTAATTAAAAATAGAATGGAAGTATGTAAAATTTACACCTAGTGATTTAATTTGTTTTATATTCCTCATATTACAGGGTATTTACAGCTGCATTCATGGAGTACACATTGAAGAAAAGAAGAAGTCTCCTGACTTTTCTCTGACCAATTCCCAAACCAACATGTTAAAACTACTGCGAACAGCGAAAAATATGACCAATATCAATCCTTCAAGAATTAACTCCCCCAAAAGAACAGCTGATTTTATTCAGAGGGGCTCCTTGATTATGGACATGGTCATGGATAAGGGAAACTTGATATTTTCTGATAACAGATCCTTTCAGACAAAGGAGAACTTTTTTGGTGACAACACGAGTGAACTGCAGACTCTTCCTAGCAATCGACACAAAGACAATCTTAACAACTATGTTTTCCAAGGTCAGCATCCTCTCACACTGAATGAGTCCAATCCGAATACAGTAGAGGTTGCAGTAACAGCAGAAGCAAAAGTGAACTCCAGACCCAGGCAGCTTTGGAGGAAATCTGTTGAATCTATACGTCAAGATTCTGTACGTCAGGGCCAAGGTTCCCAGAGAGAAGATGGGTCGGATGAAAACAGGCAACTTCCAGTGAAAAGCCAAAGATACCTTCCTGAAGAGATTGTCCATTCAGATGTATCAGAGACATCAAGCAGAGCTACTTGCCATATGGAACCTGAAAATAACAATAAGCACCACAAAACCAAGGACAATTTTAAAAAAAGGACAGTAGCATCAAAATACCCAAAAGACTGTAGTGAAGTGGAACTGACATATCTGAAAACCAGGTCTGAAAAACAGAGCTCTCCACGGGATAAAATCTACACGATTGATGCTGACAAGGAGCCAGGATTCCGCTTGGACACACCTCAGTACATTGAAAACATTGTCCTTCCAGAATCTATCGAGTTGCCTGACGTTTATCAAGATCACAATGACAACTACGGGAAAGCAGAACACGCCAACAGGACTCCTGTGCATAACGAAGACAGTCTTCCAAATAACGACCAGTATAAACTTTATGCAAAGCACTACACTTTAAAAGATAAAAATGCTTCCCTAGTGGATGTGAACGACAGATACAGACAGAATTCCACCCACTGCAGGAGCTGCCTTTCCAATATGCCCACTTACGCGGGACACTATTCGAGCAGATCTCCCTATAAATGCGATGCATGTTTGCGGATGGGGAACCTCTATGATATTGAAGAAGATCAGATGCTGCAGGATACAACGAACTTATCACTTCCTGAAGAAATTTATGAGCGTACTTGGTCACAAAGTAGTGCTCTGCAATATCATAAAAAAAATAAGCTGAGGATTAGCAGGCAACATTCTTTTGATAATATCGCTGATAAATCCAGGGAAGTTGATATTGGAAGACCTTCTCGTAGTATAAGCTTGAAAGAGAGAGAGAAATTTCTACAAAGTAGTCCATATGCAAGCATGTTTAGTGTTCCCTCGAGCAAACTGTTGAGCAACAAGGCCTCTCTTTTAACTCATTCCCTAGAGGACAGTAAGCGGAGCAAGTCCCTGTATCCTGTTCGCTCCGATGATAATCCCTTTCTGCACTCGTACCGTGATGAACAGCACTTATCTCTTAGGCGAAGTCCAGCTGATCTTTATAAACATTCATTACCAACAAGAGGAAGACATGATAATTATTTAAGGTCATCCATAAAGTCTACAGCATCATACTGTTCCAGGGATGGTCGGATCCATAATGACATGTACATTTCAGAGCATGTTTTGCCTTATGTTGCAAATAGGAATAGCTTGTACACAACTCCAAGGGTTTTTAATTCCTGTAGCAATAGACGTGCGTGTAAGAAATTGCCTAGCATTGAATCAGATGTTTAAATTTTTCATGAACACTTTATCTGTAG
>NW_010398474.1:40068-65294 GCF_000710305.1 Buceros rhinoceros silvestris
TAGGGAAAAAATAGTTGCCACCATCTTAGAGGGAGAATTCGTCCTTTAACAGTACCCTGCTATGGTAAACGATACGTAAACCTCTCCCTTTCCCAATGTACTTCGGTACACGAGTAGGTAAACTAGTATGCTCCTACCTATCCTTTTAAAACACGTCTTGTCGAAAAGGATGGAAGATAGCCATTTATGTATGCTTCTTGTATGTAAATGGCAGGCTTTACGGAATAGCCCCAGTATATGTTGGCAACTATGCTGGTTTGTATCTAATTATTTTACTATTTTGGTTATTCTAATTTATGTTGCGAAGTATCATTCAATGTACTTTTGTCCTTAGAAGTGTTCAATGATTTTCTAGTGCTGGATAAGAAATACGGTATGCATGTAGTGTGACACAAAGAGTTAGGAATGCACTTACACAGATTCGAAAGTAAGGCTCTAAAAGAGAACAGAAAGATAGACTTTAAAAAATACATTTTAGCTTCACAATGATTTTCAAAGCCAAATAATTAAAAAAATACCCCAACCCCAGGACCTTAATAGATAAAATACAGTGTGTTAGCACAAAATTAGTATGTTCATTCTAGATTGACAGAAAACACAAGGGAAGGCTCTAGACCCAAGCACGTGAACTGCTGTGTACCCAACGGAGGCCCCGTGAGTATAGGTTCATGTTAATGTACAAATGCTTTTCTTATATTTCACGTGCACCTCCATTACAAACTCAGTTCATTGAAGAGTCTGCAGTCATCTTGTCAGAAATTTCACAGCTGCCTAATCCAGAGTATATATTTTTAGATATCACTATATGGCACTTACTGTGGAGCTGTGGACTTGATCAGTAACCTTGAGGCCTAATGTCTACCTAAGTTTGCATTTGCCCCTTATCGGTGACTACTCAGGGCTGTATAGTATTTCTTTTCTTCCTTCTCTTCCCAGACTAAATCCCAACCTGCTGTAGTTCTGTGTTCATGGTGCATTAGTGACATCTCAGTAACTGTGTGTCAGTGCTGAAGCTGTTAGTGCGGTATCAGGCACTGGCAGCCCTACGTTCAGTGTATCAGTGAGGAGCGCAGCGCCGTTCGTCTGCACACACCGCGAAGGGTTAACACCTTTGGAGGGACTTCTTCCTTCCAGAATATTGTGCATATTTGTTGAACATCAGACCTTTTTTTTTTTTTAAGCTCTCTGATCAAGTCTGTTACATGAATCGAATAGATGCGCAGGTAGCTGAGGAGCAGGGTCTTTGTTGTCCCTGGCTGGTGCACGGAGATGTTCACGTAACGGGGATGCATTGTGATACGGCTTTTGCTTCTAGTAGAGACGGATCAGATTAGCCACAGGTAAAATGTCTGCTGCGCACCCCTCCTCACCCCACTGGAAAAACAAACCCACTAGGTTTTGACCAAAAGGGAGTGTAGAAGGAAGCCTTTCGTGAGCAGGGTGTACAGCTGTAAATTTAATTTAAAGAAGTAAATATAATTGCTAATATATTTAAATCTTGAAAGTATCCAACAGAATGGTGCTCTCTCATTCTCCTGCTACTCTGAGAATTGTTCTAGGTTTTTTTATAGAGGAAGTTTAGATTGTTTGAGCAGTGTTCCCCACATTTCACTGAAGAACAGTGACCAGGGAAACCGTGACCACTGTGAATTAGAAAACATAAATAATTTCCCTAACTTTTCTCTCGACTGAATCTCTTTTCCATCAGGTCGTGCTCGTCAGGGGTAGTTGTAGTGCATGCCAGAGGCGCAGCATGCACGGTTCACTGGGAGCACCGTCCTGCAGAGCAGAGGCACAAACGGGAGGTCATGTCAGTGACGTACAGGCATAGACAAAGTACAGCTGCTGGGGTTCTGTTTACAGGTTTTTTTTATTAAACAGATTTAAGCTGACTTTAACTCCCAAACAGTCCAGAATGGATTCCTGGTATTTACAAGTGCATTTGTACGTTCACCATGATGGTGAAGGGTGATATTTTTGATGGAATTAAATGTAGTGACATTTGGGCTTCCGAGTCCCTTTCCCGCTTCCAGAAACCACACAACACTTTATTACACGTGTGTTCAGAGAGCACATCTATGGGTATCTGTACGCGGACCGGAGCACACCTGTTCTGAGGGTTCCTTATTCAACATTTGGAGCCAGTTGCTGGCCCCGATTCACATGATGTGCTTTCTGGTTCCTCACTGATGTAGTTTTTATATAAACAGAAGATCCTTGACTGCCCTTGGAGAGATCCGTGTTTCTAAGGAACAGTCGTATGAGCCTAGCAGGGTTCTGGTGTCTGTGGGGTGAACGCCACTTCTCATGAACCGGAACCTTCTCCCGCAGACGCAGGCATGCTCTTTGGCTCAGGCCTGCAGGAAGGCAAATGCACTAGAGGCATAAATGTTGGAGGGAGTTTAATAAATATTTTTCAGGCACGTTTTAATTTCCAATCCAAATCATAGTCTATTAAGTAAAATCTCAAGTATTTTGAACTACCTGGCGTGTTTGAGCAGACATGGCAGTTGCTGATACCATACCAAAAACTGTCACGCACGCTGCTGAGAATTTTACCAAATGAATCATAAAACTCAGTGGTGATGACTCGTCTTTCGCGTCATCTTAAATCTCTCTGAGTATTTGCTGATCCCCCCAGGTATTTTCTGTCATCATCTCTCTCTAACAAGACACACATAATTCAGTATACAGACAAGTACTGCGTGTGAAGTTGTGTGAAAGAAAATTTCCCATTTAAAACCTTTTCGAAGTAAACTGCTGAGATCCAAATGTAAACATCCTAACCCCAGGTGGATTTATCCTTTTGTGAAATGTACAAGCAAATTAGCTATAAAGAAATATTTTGCAGAGTTTGCTTTTTCTGATTTGAGCAGATTTCTGGTGTCTGTAGAGATTTATTATTATTATCTGCAAATATGCAATACAACCACCTCCCCTAAACCAAAGCAAATTAAAGAGACAGAGGGAAGACTTGGTAATGTTGCACAGCATTTGTTCACATGGAAATAAAAGATAATGCCTTAAAGGAGAGAGGGAAAAAAAAAAGCACCACCCAGATACTGAAAGTAGAGGGAATAAGAATCTGCATGCCTTTGTGGTTTTGATCTTGGCGTACAGTAGGAGTGAATAAAGGGGGAAGAAGAGGCTGGAGCGTGAGGCTGTAGGCGAGTAGCTGGTGTGGTTGCGGATGTACACGTGTGAAGAAGCAGCAGCTGAGAAGTTGAAGAAACATCTTCAACAGCAGAGCCACAAGCCACAGCTTGTGAGGCTCAGCCGCAGAGTGCGTGGAATTCTGAATATTGCCTGAGCTTTGTTGATATATTTGCACTGACTTTCAATTCAACTGAGATCAAGACTTTCTGTATTTCCCTCTCTCTCACTCTAGCTGCTGCTATTCTTGAAGAGGAGAAAAGAATCTTCCTGCCTAAGTGGCCATCCTTTCTGTACCTTTCTGGATGGTGCTGGTGACTTGTTACATTTTCCTGATTACAGCTCTAGCAGTTTGTTGGTCATTCCTATCACCAAGATTTCCCGTGGCTCCAGCTGGAACTGAATCAGGCTGTAGATGATATGGGCCATTCTTGGTAGCATGTCCTGTAGGTTACACTGCTCCTGGACGACAACTTTTATGGAGGCAGGATATTGAATTGCTGAGGAATGAAGTAGGTACATGGAGGTAAAAACAGCTACACAGACACACCTGCCTCTTGCTTTTTTCCTCTTTTAAAGACATTGTAGAATTTCTTTGTGTTTTTGTCTTTCCCTTTTCTCTGCAGTAAATTTTCCTTTTTCCTTTCAAATGGATTTTGTGTTCTGCTTGTGTTTATTAGAGCAGTGTAGCCACCCACTCTCTGAAGCGCATGGTAATAAGATATTTTAATATATAAGATAAAATTAAGGAGAATGAAGAGGTTCTGTGTTTCTGGAAAATTTCATTGAATGTTTTTGTAGCTTTTGCTCAGAATTCATTATTCTGCTATCTAAGATGCTTGGTTAGGAGAAAGAGTGCTGTGGATAACCAGAAACCAAATCACCGCCAGCTCACCGTGTTTTGGCAGCATCTCATAAATACGTGTCTCTTTCTCTATGATATTTCAGGAACACTTAGGAGCTGAAATAAGGCTCACAAGGGACATCAGGAGTGTGGGGTTTTTTTCTGGTGAAAATAAATCTTTTTGCATAGTTTGAAAGGAAGGAAAAGCTAGAGCTGTGTGTGTAGCTTTGGGCTTCTGTGCTGGAGGGCTACGCTCTCTCTGTTGCCAGTGGGGAGAGAGAGGAAGCTCCCTCTGGGTGGTGGTTCAGGGCAGCGAAGGCTTGGAGGCAGTTACCTGTGTGATGTGTCCGGAAAGATTGTATCTCTCTGCTGACTTTTTAGAAAGCATAGGCTCCAAACTTAGACATCTCAGGTGGGCTTAGAAAGGTAGTGGCTGGTTTATCCCCAGCCTCCAACGTCCGCTAGTTAAATCTGCAGGTGAGGGCCCAGTCAACCCTGCCGGTGCCTGTGGGCTCCTGTGCTCATGCAGGTGGTTGCTAAGGCAGCACCTGTTACTGGTGGGTTTGTGGTACTCCCAGCCGAGTTGGTATCGACGTTTTCTTTACACCACGTGACTATCCAGCATGAAATAAAAGTGTCAGAATCTATTCCTTGTAGAATAACTTGCCATTTTCATGTTTCTGCAGTTCAGCATATGCATCTTAGCGATAGGAAAGATTTTGGTACTACTCCTTCCCTTGCAGGGTTCATCGACCTAGGACAGGAGTTGTGGTATGAATCGAAGGGTCTAAGAGCCAGCCTGGATTTAGGAAGAATTCAAGAGATGAAACTTTAAGTTGTTTTACGTTGCATTTAGGATGTTCGATATATAAAACCTAATGAAAATGGGTATTTTACAGCAAAATCGTATTTAATGCAGAGCAGTAACTCTCCTGTGGCTTGGCTCGGGTGTGTTAAGTGTTTTTATCACACTATAGGGTTTTTGAAAATGGGTATTTTACAGCAAAATCGTATTTAATGCAGAGCAGTAACTCTCCTGTGGCTTGGCTCGGTTGTGTTAAGTGTTATCATCACATCATGTGCTTCTGTCACGGTGGACTGTCATACGCTTCCCCTTCCCCAGCTCTGGTCCTCTCTTAGCTCACAGGTCCTTTTGAAGTGGGTGTCGTTCCTGAATAGGGCAATCTGGTTTGCAACGTGAAAACAGCTTTCCAGTGGTACACCTGAGGTGTTTGTTTTACCAATGTCATTTGTTTAATCTCAACTTCCTTGACACAGAGAGCTGAGCTGAGCCTTCTCAGTACAACAGTGCTGAACGAATGTCTGAAAGAGCGTGAAGGCCTTTTAACGTGTGACTTACGGCACGAGCCATTTCCCAGCCCAAACTCCCCCGTGCTGTCCGATTTAAACGTGCTAGCAACAGGCTGGTGTTTACTGGGACTAGGAGGGAGCACAGTTCAGTCCTAGCTGGGTGTTTGTCTGTGGAGGTAAATGCAAGCGCAGACAGGTATGTGGTACGACAGGGGAGAGGCTCCCCCCGCTCTGGCTGGAGTCGCCCGTGAAGCCGTGGTTCATGGGAGGGGGCTCGAGAGCGTCTGGTCTCTCGCACCGCTCTGACCACGCAGGTTTTTCTGTCTGCTGTGCGCTTGCTGTGCGTCGTGTGACGTCCTGGCTGACGCTCAGCTCTCATTGTGGCGTTATGCCACGCTCACCTTCATCACGGTGTCACAGAGATGTCTGTGGGATGGAGAGGTGGCTGGTTGTGCTCTCTGCTGTCTGTTGCCCTCTGCCGTGGGAGCAGAAATCCTGTCTTGCTTCTCTGCTCTGCTGGGGTGGGCTGGGGGTGGGGTTACTGCACTCTTTGTGAATAAGCTCCTCATTTACCTCACTTCAGTCAAGCTTTTAATTTTTTTTTTGCACTGCTTCTCAACCTGTGTACAGAGTATGCTCTCTAAAATATGTGCTCTGCCAATGTCCTGCACCTTGGGAAGTCGGGGTTACGCGTGTGCGTCGCCCTGCAATGCAGAGAAAACGCTCTTAGTTCTTCTTACAGGTTCATGAGCTTTTTTGTTACGTACTGCGGAATGTATCTGCTGTGGTCGGAGCGGCGGGGGCTTCAGTGAGTGCCAGTCTAACAGCTGTAAGAATCCACTGCTGATTCTGTGATGATTTTGTCATATCTGTAATTTAAGAACCAGAAGTAAGTAAAATTAAGTTACCTCACTATTTACCAGGGTTTCGTTGTTTTGCACTTAAATGACACTTTTTACTCCTTTTGCTTAATTCTGTACCTGTATTGAAAACGCTAAATTAGTAGAGAATATAACCATGCTGTAACACTGTCATGCAATACCTTTATTAGTAGATAACCACACTAAATATAGCATTACGTATTTAAAAGAGATGGTTTTGACTCTCCAACTCTTAAAAAGTAGTGGTGGTAAGCAGTTATACTCCTAGATGTTTTGTCCTTTCCCTTTTGTATTAGTATTTGTTTTCACTGATATATTTTAAAAAATTATATTTCTATGTGCACGTTAGAAAACTGTGAAAATAAATACCAATAAATATTGTGATAATTATTCAGTGCACTGTAAAGTTCCAAGTGAGATGAAACTTTGCTTTGGAATTGATGAAGGTTTCTTATCATCTCATAAATGGTACTAAGCTTTAATGTGGGCAAACGGTAATACTTACAGTGACATGAAATTTTACTGGAGAATGTCTTGTTTTGCACTTCTAGTACTGTTAGAAGAAATGATATGTTTTTCTCAGTAAATGCATTATGAGAATACATTTTTAAATTTGTTTTGTGCGTTGCAGTGCATAAGAATAGCTGTTTTGAAGAGATTTGTGTTACATCGTTACTGCGGGGTTCTTTGGTCTGGTAATTTTTGGTTAGACCCATTTAATAATGGTGTTTAATGGCAAAAACCTCTTGGAAATATGTTTCGGCTTCCGTTTCACATTGCAAACCCTGTACTGGGACTCATGGTGATGCAGCTGAAGGCACTCGTGAGGTTGCTGTGCCTTCCCTGCTGCTGGGCAAGGAGACCTTGCTTGTTCACTGTGGGAACAAGATTAGAGGAGTCGAGAAAAAATTTGGAGGATGTGTTGTGCAACATTTGAAGTGCAAATGATCTTCAGAAGTGAAAAAAAAAATTAAATTGGAGATTCACAGTTATCCACACTGGTGGGTGGTCTGTGACAGGCTGCGGGGTGTGTGGTTTCTGGAGGAAATTATAATTTTTAACTAAAGTGATTTGAATTCTACTTAACTTTCTGAAAGTCGCTGAAAAAAAGGGAGTTTTCTTTTTTTTAAAGCCAAAGTTTTTATGTTGTCATACGAGGTTTCACAGGAAAATGGGCCAAAGAATACAAATAAATATGCAAAAGGTTAATCCTATGGAAAAGGGTATCCTGTCATCTTGATATGCACAAGCATATTAATGGTAATAGGAACAATGTGTGTAATTTTCCTGCATATTGCTGTGTAGGTTGCACTATTTTGAATGATACAAGCCTGATATTTTAATTACCAAATACCATAAGAAGCTGTTTATTAATAGTTTAAACTTGTTAACCTAAATATATATACAGTATACACACGCATGCGTGCATACGCTTCCCAGCCTAGCCACGTGTGCGTAATCTTCCAAAGCCGTGGGACGCATTTCAGTAGTGCTTTCTTCTGAGAGATCCTCTTCGCTCTTTCCCAGACCTCCTAGATCCACAAAGCCTCTAGCAGCTTTCCCTGTAGTGTTTGATACCTGTTACACGAGAGGCTCGAGGACTTGTTGGGATCAGGACTGCATTGTGTTAGGACACATGAAAACATGTCAGAGGAGAGTTCCTGTCCAAAAGAGCTGCGATGATGCTCCCTGCCAAAAACAAAGCCATAGGAAAAGGATGTCTTCCCACGGTCAGAGGGCTCTTGCCCTGGTGACTGACTGTAAAATTCTGTGTCAGCTTACGTGGTCCACGCCTGGACATTAAACGTGTTACTTAAGGTAGCTGAGGAAGGATGCCTAAAAAGCCTAGTTCCCAGGAGAGATCTGCTGGTGTGCGTACCAGTGGCTGCCCGTGTAGCCTCCCATGCAGACTGGGCCGTTCCCAGAACCCGTTTTGCGCGCAGAGGCAGTATTTCACAGCGCTGTTTAGGTCAGAACCTCTTTTCTCAACACACAGGCTTTCGAGCTTGGTACTGCTGGTGACGTGGAGATTTTGACCAAGAGATGATTGTGACATTGGGCTTCTTTTCTAAATTTAAAATGCTCTGACATAACTTATGACAAAAATTACCTTGGAATAATTTGTTTGAAGTAATTCCTGACCTTTTTTCCGAGGGGAGAGTTGGACCGTTATTAACCTTTTCACCTTAACCCGGAAACAGGAAAATGCGGTCAGGTCAAGTTTTGTCTACCGTGCGTTGCAAGTCTGCCTTGGAGAAGAACTTGGTTCCAAGTCCTTTTTCTGCCCGAGCAAAATTTTTGTTAGCTTGTTTTTACCTGGCCTAGGTCTGCCTTCCAAACTGAGGCAAAACACCTTTTGATTTAAATAGGGATGTGTGTGTGAGTGATGGGAGAGCAGATCTGCAGAGCAGCTCACGCTCAGAACTAAAAAAAAAACAAACTAGTTTTCATGTTGCAGAGGTATGAAAGTTGCATCGTGTAAAATTGGGTGCAGTTAGGAAGGAAACTAGTGCAATTTTTAATAAGAAGTGTTTACAGTTTATACTTGATATCAGCTATAATATTTTGAAATAGTCTTACTCCTTTCACAACGTCCGTTTTGCACTGATGAAGAACAGCTTGATCTCCCTGTCTTCACACCTCCCACCCACGTGCACATACACAATATATCTCGTGTCTTCCCTGTTGAAACCAGAAGGTACAAACAGAATTCGTTCATGTGTTAGGCAAACTCCTACCTGACTCTTAACTAAAGTATGCTATTTTTATGCAAAATTTGCATCCATGCATTTCAGGTTCTCTCAGAAGCACTTCACCTGTGAGTGAATAATGTTAATTCATCAGATTCAAACTTACACTAAACCTGAAGGACATCCTGTGCTTCCTTTCATCCTGTGGAACGATTTTTGCTAGCTTAGATGAAACACTAATATTTCTGTGCTGCTAAATGGAAACCACTAGAAATATTTTAAAATCTCAAATTACACTTTTAAAAAACATTTTTACCTGTTTACTTGAATAATGTAAATTTAATGTGTTGTCCTGATTAGTCTTTGTATACATACATGTATATATATAAGCTATACATAAGCTTTATATATATGTATATGTATGAAGTGTTTTGGGGAGAACGAGGGGCAAGACAAAAATTCAGCGTTGTGACAAAGGTTCTACAACCATTTACTAACTGTTTCAAGTGATGTATTGCCATTTTGAGTTTGAGTAGAAGTTATTTCCAGTTGAACCCTGAAAAAAAGGATGTAACAGAAAATTAGTATTGGATCTTCAGTCGTCATCCCAAGACTGGTTTGGTTTCATTTGTATCTTGAGAAAGTAAGAATTCTCAACATTAACTTAGGATTTTGCTCAGAAAGAAAATGAGTTATTAGTACAGTTGGAAAACTATTCTTACTCTGATGGGGGGGGGTGTGCAGAATCTGTACTAATTTGTACTGATTACATGGACCACTAATCTACATTGCAGGAGAAGAAATTTGCGTTCCATAGATAGAACCTTACCAAAAGTCTTGGAACCTTTTGATTCCGTACACGGTAAATTAAAAAGCCTATCACTTCTGTTATTTACTAATGCAATTTGCCGTAACACTCTCAAGAGTGTAGTAGTTCAAACCAAAGGGTAAGTCATAAATTTCCAATTGCTAGCAAAGAATAGTAGAGGCTTGAAGATCTTCTGACACCTGGGGAAATAAATCAGAATGTTAAAGTAGAAATAAAAGAGTATTGGTGAAATGGAATCAAATGTAAAATAATTTTTAAGAGAGTCCAGAGTTTAATTATAAAATTTGTAGTCTAATGGGTTCTTCAAAAGAAAGGGTATGAGAAAAAAGAGAATAATTAAAAACTTAGTTTTGGCATTCCAATTACTGCCTGTTTCATTCGATAGGTTTAGCAAACCGAAATGGATTTTAACTCCCAAGTGTCTGTAGACACGCAGCTTTAACTGTCGTGCTCCAGAGGTACTCCCAGGGCCAGCTCCCCCGGCACCTGCTGCCCCTGCCTTGGCAATGCTGGTGGTAGTTGGATCTCCCCAGCCTGCAGCTGGAGAAGTCGGGAGGCACCCCCTTCTCTCCCACGTTACGCATACTGTCTCACAGCAGTTCACCCCGACCGTATTTTAACCCAGTGCATGACTGAGTGCTAATACTGTATAAATATTTTGAAACATATCTAAAAAAATGTTTGCTTCAAACTTTTTACAATAGAGAAATATATAATTATTATGGTTGTCTTACAAATTGTATTGTGTTCTTCATTTTTGTTAAATATGTAGAAAAAAACATTAAGGGAATGGGGGACTTGAATGTCTGTGTGTACGGAAATGTATATATTTGGGGAAAACACACGTGCCAAGTATAACATGATGTAAAAATTGTAAATATATGAAAAATTCATTTTTCTAATAAAGATAATTTCTGCCAATTGATATGAAAATGAACAATAGTATCATTCTTGTCTGTCTTCCTTGCTAAATGGTACAAGGTGAGGCATCATCTGTGAAGAAGTCTTACCTTTTCGTTAGGAGCTGATTTGGTTTGAAGGGTGTTAGCAGCTCATGTTTTGAGCCATCCTTTGCTGTTAGAAGTTATCTAAAGGTGAAGACGCCTGAAGCTAAAGCTGACACGTATATGCCTGATGTTCCCAGCCTAATTTAATTTATGAGGGGGATGCAGACAATTAACTTATGAAAAATCCATTTAGTGCAAGAAGTCTCCTTTGAATGATGCTGCCTCGGCAGAAGGAGCGGTAGGGGCTCAGTTAAGGGTGGCCCGGTAACCCGTGGCACCATTTTCCCATGTTCTGAAGTACATCAGATGCACAAACATGGTGGGCCTACATGAAGGGATGATCTTGGCTGCAGAAATACAGGAGCTCTTTGGGCGACTGTGGAAGCAGCATCCAGCCCCAGGAGGAGGAGGTGTCCTGCTGAGAACAATGTCATCCCTGTGGAGAGCTGGGGGTCTGGAGTGCTCCTGGTGTGACAGCACTCTCAGAGGTTGACCAGGTGAGGATGGGGGACAGCAAACCAGGGGGTGAGAAAATGGCAATGATGTCTCACATCTCCTGTGACTTTGATATCAACAAGCTTGTTAAATGTTCCGGTTAATCGACTTGGAGGGTTTAGGGGAGCTATTAAAATCTTTTCTAAGATTTGGCCATTTGCCTTGGTCAGGGTAGCTAAAGGAGCAACGTTCACACAGCCCTCGTAAGTGGTTCTGTAGGACTCCATTTTCCAGGATGTCTCATCAGCTAATGAAAGTCTTCCTTTGTTCCAAAAATTTGGCATAAACAATCCCTTAGCAAATAGAATAATGTTCTTCGAGGCAGTGGGATGAAAGTCATTATGTAAATCCAAAGCATCATTTTGATAAATGAGCTTCGTGTTGAATATAAAAATAACAGACAGGAGGTGAAAGGTTGCTCACAGATGTCTCACGGCAGAACAGTCCCATCTCTTTGTTCCCAAGACCAACATGACTGCTCAGTTAATATGAGAGACACACAGCTGCAATTCTGTCCTTAATGAGGTTTTTAATAAGTAAAGACTGCTGGGCTAATTGTCCCCTGCTAGAAAGCCATTTTAAAGGGACCCTGCTCTGTTTTGATCCAAACATCCCCGTTTTGTGACATGAAATGAAGTGTGCCCAGGTTATTGACCCTCCGTCTGGGCTTGGATCTTGAGGCAACGGGCAGGCTAACGTGTTCTGCACAACGACCCGTGGTGATGGGAATGGCTTTGGGTCACCTGCAGTGATGCCCACCAAAGGCCCGGTTCAGTTCTTCAGTCTCGTAAAAGAAACAGGAGTCTCTATGGGCAACGGGTGATGCTGGGCACAGCCTGCGTGGCTTGATCGGGGAACACTGATATGACTCCGGTCTTCCGGTGGAGGAGCTGCGCTGGGGTTTGTATCCAGGCTGCTCCTCCAGCCCTACCTGCCCGCGTGGTTGATTTCTCTGTGAGTCTGTGAGTCATCTCAGCTTCAGCTTTGATTTCTTTTGGTATCTGGTTCAAAGTTAATCATATTGTCCAGATTGTTCTTTTGAGTAGGCAACTATCAGTCCTCTAAGACTTTGCTTACTAAAACAAAATAAAATCTAAGCAATGACTGGGAAACGGAAGGTTTTGAGTCGGGCGTATTGTGCATAGCACTGCAAGCAGCGTTCGTAGCAGAGCGACCGATTCACCCGCTGTGAACACAAGTGTCGTCTTGTAACCTGGACACAAAACCACCAGTTTTAAGGCCAGCTGCTGAAGTTTGCTTGTCTCTATATACAGAAACACCATCCACCCTACTTGTCATGGTGAGTTTTCCCATAGATCACACTGGCCGCTTGTCCCTCCGCTTCTTCCAACAGTTTACAAACAGCATTAGCTTCCCCTTGTGCGTTTGTTGCATACGAGCACCAAACCATGGCTTCCACAAACCGCATTATTGATCTATTGTGTGATCCTCTGCTGCTGCTGTTCTTCTCCAGCTTGGCGATCTACTTCAGCAGGCATCTGCCCACGCACACCACGGCTCCTAACTGCGTCCTTCTGTCACTGGAGAAAGGAAGATCCACACACTGAAGGTCTCTGCATTGATTTCCATATTTAGTTTTTAAAAGTTCCCCCAAAAGCTTTCTGTGGGGGAAGTTTATTGACTATTTATTTAGTTAGTTATTTGCCACTAGTTAGCTTACACAGAATGATTGCTGCAGAGGTTAACTGCATTCTGTTCAAATCTGTGCTCAGGTCTTATTAAAAATAATCTATGTTGTAGTGTAAGCCATGATTGTTCCTTAACTATGCAGTAACTATTTTAACGTGCTGAAATTTCTTTCCATTGCAGTAGGCAACAAGGGACGGTAATATAGAAGATAATCACGATTAACCTTGTTTACAGAAGGTTACTGCAAGGTCAAAGACATTTTCCAGTGGTTTCCATGAAGATCCAGGTCTAATTTAACAGCAATATTCATTAAAAACCCCTTTGTGCTGCAAAAGCATAAGGTCTAGCGGTTTCTTTCCCTCTGTTCAGAGTAGACCTTAGCCTGGTGGTCAGGAGGTAACAATTCACAGAGCTATGAAAGATACAAAGAGCAGAAAATCTGAGCACGGGGCTCTAGAGAGAAAAAAATACAATGTGAGTCAGGTTTTGAGAGTCTAAGACCCTCTCATTGCGAAAGTGTGTAGTTCCACTAATCTGAGGGCTGGTGGTGTTTGTCATTTCAGAGGCTGGATTATAAGCAGTTCTCTCCCTCCTTCCTGCACCAGGAAAAGCAAACCAAGTAGGAACATGCATTTCTCTATGCTCTGGGGAAAAGAGAGACCTCGGACAGGTTTCACTCCCAGTTTCTGAGACAGTATCGTTTTATCAGTTGAGAGGTTTGCCAAATGAAGAAAAAGCTGCTGCAGTGGTAACAGTGTCACGATGCTGATTTTACCCTCCTCTTCCCCAGCAAGAGAAATATGGGAAATTGTATAATTCTCCTGGTAGCTGAAATGCCTCTGAGTTCCTTTGCTGTAGTTATAAAAGAAGTGTGATGAAGTAAAAGAAGAACCATTTGAGTACCTTAGAGAGGATAAAAGTAGTGGGAATGAGGCTGTCTAGAATAACTTTGATTTTCTTCTAAGAACAAAACTGCTGTTGCCTTGATTTGGCCACAGTGAGTGTTTCCTAATATGGGTGTTGAAAACTGCAGTGCATGTTAATTCCTGTTACCCTTTTTATTTTATACATAAATGCGTGTGAAGAGCTCATGTTTAAAAATAGGGCTAGAGAGGGTGCTGAGGGCTTTTGCTGTGGGAGAAACTTACAATAGGACTAGACAACTCTACGTGTCCCAGGAAAAATGGCACAGATCTCTTTGAACATGCCTCTCATCTGAAAGAACAGCTCACAGTAGGTCTTACCCAACCAAGAAGATAGTTTATTTTTAATGAAAGATCAAATATCAAATTGTTACCCTAAAAAGAAATGCTGGAATGATAACCAGGTCCTGTTTTGCTCAGCTTTAAAGCCACTGCCGTTCCTTTCCATGGATGCCCTATTATCTGAGCAAACAGGAGCACCCAATGTGACCTCAACTATATTTGTACTTCTGTTTGCTGTCACATATCTCTTTTCTCTGAACTGAGCAGCTCTGATATTATCACCTTCCTTCTTATTTCCCATTCCCCCTATTTACTCCTAACAGTTTTCTCCATTTCTGTCCCTGCTAGAACATCATGGAAGTGTGAGCTGCACCTGGAGCCAGACCTGCAAGGTCAGCACGTTTCCGGGTGTTAGTTAAAAGCATTGTAATCTCCATGTTCTTTTCTATTTCTGTCCCTATAAAAACTAACGTTTCATTTATTTCTGCACTGCCACTCTGCAATGAGAAAATGATTTCAGTATTCGCAGCATAATGACATCCATAACCTTTTTTTCAGGTGTTATTTTTGCACTCAAATAATTTAGATAGCTTAAATTTTTTCTCGTGTGTATTTATTTTCTGGCATTTCTAAGCACTAACATGTTTTGTCCACAATATTTGAGTCTGATAGGTCATATTAGATCATCTTCCAATCAATCTAGCTTGGAAATAGCGAAGAGATGACAGGGTATCCCCAGACCAGGGCTAGAGCTAGGAGTTGTGTTTTGAGGGATGCTGAACAGGTTTACAAACCTCGGTGGCCTGAATGCCTATGTGTGGTGGTACTGCATTGCATCTATTGAGGACTGTCTGAGTTAACGTTCAGCATAAAAAAAAAAAAAGAGCTTGATTATGTAATGTGATGTACTGGGTTAGACCACTAAATGCTTTGAAGTCAGAGAATGAGTTTAGGTTATCAAGAAAGGTATTAAATATTGATGCCTTGAGAAAATGGCACACGTCTTCAATTCTTTCACACTGCAGTCAAAAAAACCCCACAAGGTTACTTCTTCGGGGAGCTCTACGCAGACAGCAGCACTGGTCTTTCTGGGGGCAGTTGTGCTAGTGGTGAAGGTAGCCCTGCTTGATCGTGGCATTTTCACAAATCCCTCAGAGCAGTGGGTGGGGGGTTGGTGTGGATGTGAACCAGAGCTCCCACCTTACTGCTCACATCAGCGTATCCCCCAGCTGCTTCTGCCTGCTTCCTCCTGAGGCTGAGGGGGAAAGTAGGATGTGAGCTTGTCTGCAGTGTGCAGCTTGCACCCTCTTGCTCTCCCTGAGCTACTGCTTCCGATCGTAAAGCTGTACCATATTTGCCTCAACAACCAAATCCCAGGATTTTAGATGGAAAGTTGAGATGTAGTTGTTCACCCACGATGAATTAAATACAAATTAGCTCAAAGTGAGCTGCAGTCTATTACCCCAGTGTGCATGCAGAGTAACTCTGGCTCGGCAGCCGTGAACAAACGGCTGCTCTGATGTACACAAAGACCAATTACGACCTGGGAATGCTTCAGTCCTCCTAATCGCAAAGTGTTCCCACTGGCTTCATCATACTGGTGTAACCCAGAGAAAACTTGGTCCTGGATCCCTAGTTTTTACCAGGCACCACAGGGCTTGAGCAGTCTAGAAATGTGACTGTTATTGAGACTAAGTCAGGGCTGACAATATTTCAGTGGCTCCGTGTGTGAGCGCACGTGTGTGTGTGTGTGTGTGTGTGACTTGTAGGGGGACAGAGGGCTCTGTGGTCGGTAAGGCTGGAGGAACGTTGCCTGTGTGTGCCGAACAGACAGGCACTGCCAGGGACAGCTGGCCGGGTTGAACGCTGCTAGTATGTCCTGGACCTAGATATGAAACCTCGTGCCTTCCTGACAGCAGGGTTTGCTGAAAGTTCTGCTTTGGTTTTGGTTGGGAGCAAACGAGCTTGCTGGACTGGGAACCTCAAGGACTGGTTTCTAATGCTGGCCCTGGCACTACCACGTCAGGGGATCTCGTGAGTCACTTCACCTCTGTGAAGCTGGAGTTTTCCCTCCAGCTCCTCTTCAGTTTGTAAATAAGGGTTTTTTGCTGGAGTTAATGTCTCTTGCCACTTTCTCATATGGAGCAGTTTCGGCAGAGGCCGTTAGCTTTGCAGGAATAAAATAGTTAAAAATAGTCAGTTACCAACTTTTCTCCTACCTTGAAGGCTATTAGCATAACTTCACCATATCTGAGCACTTCTCAGCAGAAGCCTCACGTGCAGAGAGGTGTAACAAAGCAAAGCATGTCTCTGGAGCCATCAACGTTTAGGACAAAATGTAACAATGAAGATAAGCTTCCAAATTGGTCTCGTTTCACAACCATCTGCAAGATAAACTGCAAACCCTTGACGGGACTGACACCACGTTATTGCTCTTCATGCTGAGGAGACGTTTGCAGTGTGAGCTCACAGAGGAAGAACTGTTTTTAAAGCTGCAGGCCTGAAACTAAGAGCAACACGTGGAGAACGCTGGTCTTTTTGACCTTTGTCAGACTGTTTGGCTTGATCTTACAGAGAAACTTCATTTTCCTTTAATCTTGTATAAGTTATGTTAGACCATTTTTATTTAATGAGTTTCCCACATGACATTTTCAGTGGACCAGGCTTGTGACATTTGCTGTTCGTTAGACCCCTGTGAAGCCACTGAAGTATCCTCAGGGACCCATGAATATGAGAGTGTTTCCTTCTCCGGGTTCATTGTTCGCTGGTTTTGCTGGCTGGTTTGTTGTGTACTGCGCAGAGCATCTGTCCTGATTGTTATTGCTCTGTCCTCCTTACAAGGGCACAAAGGAAAAGCTCTTTGGAGGAAACGACTTTGTTTCCCTTAAGAGCTTCAGCATGAGAAAAATGATCGTAAAAGAGGGTTTAATGAGAGAATTTGAGCTAACTATAACAGAGGGATCCAACTATTTTTCTTAATGAGATAGGTTATAAAAAGAAAAGTCCCATAACAATGGTTTTGGAGATTTAATCAGAAGAGTTGACTCATATTCCAGAAACAATCTTTGTCCCAGAGTTACATCTGCATTAAGAGCCTACAATTTAATGGTAAAGATTTAACTTTGTGGATGTAAGATGGTGACAGTTATTGTGATGTCCTTTAATTGCCTTCCCTGCGCAGCCAAAACCCACTGCGCATCTTTTCATGGAGCCCTTTGCTGAACTGAGAGTGCTGGGGCAGGAGGAACGACTGTCACTGGGTAACTCAGTAGGTTCATGCAAAGTGTCCATCCACCTGGCAGAAAGTAAAGCACCAAAGAAAAAAAAATCCCCAGCAGAAACTCTGATTCAGGAGGAACTGATTCAACTGTGAGTACGTTGAATTTGCTCCTGAGGCTTGTTTCTCAGTGCAGAAAGAGGAGTGGTCAGAGGGCATCAGCGTTGGAGACTGAGCTGCACAGCAGCTGCCGCTGAAGCAGTGTCTAACCGGGCAGTGCCCCGTCCAAACTCCTCCATTAGAAAAGGGGAGCAGTCAGCATTCATCCCCAGGGCTGGAGAAGAAAGCCCTCCTTACAACGAGAAACCTTGCCAACCGCTGAATAAAAATACGGTGCCGGAATACAAAGTGATGCTGCAGAGCGTGTTAGGCAGCAGCGCTGCTGAGTTAGGGGCTGAATCCTGGGGGGGCAGTGCCGCCCTGCTACGCACCCTCTGGTTCAGTAGCGCTGCGCCTGGTTCAGATGAACCTCCGGAGTGTAAGCGAGCCGGTTTTCCGTTCCCTGATGTGCCTGTGTAAGTGTTACACCTCCCAAAAGTGACATAATGCCCCCAAATATTTGGATGACTTATCTGAATTCTTGTATTTATTTACATTTTGACTGCTACAGATGGAATAAATGCTCTACTTTCAAGTTTTACTGCGTTCATGAAGCTGGTTTAGTGCAGCCTAACTAGTTTAAAAATTCTCTTCAACTTTTCCAGCTCTGTGAAAGAGAATTTCAAGTAAAATAAGGTGAGGCCTCAGTAAGTTTTTCAACACATGGCACCCTGCTGTCCTCAAATGTATAAAGGGGAAGAAAAAGACACCTGGCAAATTTCTTAGTCAGCAAGAAGTGCAGCTCTCAAGAAAATTAAGTCCTTTTCTTATGTGGAACCAGGTTTTTAGATTAAATAACACTTAATTTATCTTTCAGTTTCTTTTTTTCCCAGAACCCTTTCTCCTGTCATACCTTACCTCTTCCTGGGAATACGCACTGTGATGAATCCTGACAGGCAGAGAAGCACCGTAAGTTTTTAGGATACTTACTTACATACGTCATGGCCCTTGAAATAATTCCAAAACGTTGGCCTCCCCCTTTCAGATCTGTATTTCTTCTATGTTCAAGCTCTAGTGACAACTCATGAAACGTGAAAACTGGTGGGTGGGGGTGGCAAGACCACCTTGGGGTTTGCTCACAGGTGACATGACACTCCTCTCGTGAGGTGACACATGCTTCCGCTTCCATGTGGTTGTCTTGTTGGCGTCAGGTTTGTCCTAGTTGCAGTGGAGCATCAGAGGGATCGGTTTCAGTTCAGCCATCCTTGAGGTTACGTCCTTTCATACCTATGAGAGAAACTGTCTACGCAGGTGCCGGTGCAGAAATACATCAGTTGAGCTGTGAACAATGAACTACTTTGTTTCTTCTAACACTAAATTCAGATCCTGAAAAAAAAAATAGGACAGGGTGCACAGGGAACAAAACCTTTCAGTTCTGACAGGGCAGGTTGTAAGGGGTGGGTATGAAAGGCCCTGCCAGATTTTATGTTCAGCTGGTGTGAGCAGCGTAAGAAAAAAGCTGAAGTGCGTGTATCGCACAGGCAGGTACCAAGGATGCCTTTGACTTCATTGACTTCTGTGTCAGGCTGAAAAACTCTGAAAACCTGTATTCCTTGGTGTGGGTGTCTTATCTGTTGAGCGCACCACGTAGGGGGTGGTTTTAAATCCTTGTATTTTCCCACGTGATTACTTTCAGAGTAAAGTGCAGCTGCAAATGGATTTACACTCTCTAATTTCCTTCCCTTGCAATGTGGCGACTTGAACCTTGGCAAATACAGTTTTTATAACCTCGGGAAAAAGTGCTCATAACCTTGTATCTTACCGTGAGCTGCTCACTGTTCTGCCTGAATCTGAAAAACCCGACAATAACCATGCAGGCAGGGAAAACTACTGAGACCATCGACTGGTTGTTATCACGGCTCTGATGCGGTACCTTGATTGACTAAAATGACATTGAACCCAGTAACATCCTGTATTTTCTACAGCTTTTAATCATTTTTCATAGCACCTCCCCATTAACACCCTGTCCTGCAGGTGCGTTCCTCCACTGTTCTCTGGCATTACAGACTCCTCCTTTACTTTTCCAAGCAGTGTTTTCTGTTCTCCTTCATCTGTGCTCCCTGCATATCACCCAGTAGATCTGATGGATTTCTCATTGAAAACCATCTGCGCAGTTATTTTAGATAACATAAACCAATCCACCAAAACGCAAGCTGATAGAAATTCCTGCTTAACCGAAGCACTCGTTTTGATCCTGCTTTCCCAAATGCATCACCGGAGTTTTCCAGTTGTTTGTGACAAGAACAGATGGGACCAGCTTGGCCTGAGTGGATGGGACGAGACAGATAGCGTATCAGAAGAGGGAGGAGTCATTTACCCCTGTAGGGTTATCCTGTCCAGGAGGGAGGATAGGGGAGAAAGCGCGGGGATAGCATTCAGAGAAAGTGAAGGAACTAAGGTAAACTACGTGTGGTTAGACCCTGGGGAGCTGCAGTGATCCAGGTGACCCTGATGGGGAGCAGCAACATGAGAAGAGGCTCCCCTGTGATCCGGGGAAGTTCAGCTTCTCGTCTTCTGGCACAAACGTTTGCGCAGGCATCAGAGAGCTGGGTGTGCAGGTGATGGGCTTCGCAAAGGGAAAAGAAATAAAGAAACTTCTTAATTCTTTTAGCCTGGCTTTCCCCACGCCCTAGTTCACCTGCACTGGCAAGATGGAAAGCTGTTTGTGCACAGGACCATGTCTGCGGCTGTGGCCTGTCTTCTGGGCCACTGAATAGAAAATGCATCTGCCAGCGAGACCTCAAGTTGTGGGAAAAGCCTGAAGGACTGCAAGACATTCAATCAGGCTTGTAAGAACAACATAGCCACAGTCTGTCACACTCATGACTGAACAGTTGTACTTCTGCCGTCTTTTGGCTGAGGAGATTTTCTGTTTGACCTGCCCATGTGCAGAAGCACTCTGGCATGAACCAGACGGGCTGTACTCAGGCTAAAAAGCAAGTATTTCTTTACATTACCTTTTTCCTCAGCTATTTCTCAGCTCAGCCAGTTACAGTTGCTCGGGTCACTGCTCAGCAGCAGACGTGTGAGTGCCAGAGCAGCCCAAGCAGTGGGTCAGGCAAGGGAAGTTCTTGTGCGTGGTGATGGGTGACCCCATCAGGTGGCCATGGGGGAGGCACAGCCATAAGCACTGGCTTCTCTCTTTTTTTTCTCATCCTGAAAGACACTGTGGTATTGCACAGAGCCCAAATGCCGGCGACTGTATCCAGCTGCATGAAAAAGTGCCTGCAGAGTTTGTGGCTTCTAAAACATATAAGCTGTGGTACGTGTAATTTTCACCACCTCCCACTGTGGGAGAGGTGGGATTTCTCACTCGGAGGGATGCATGTTGTACCGACTCTGCAGAGTGAATATGTGCCTCCAAGTGGAATTTCACAGCCCAGCCCTCCTCCTCAGAGCTCACGGGGCTTCTGGTTTCCTGTGACAGGAGGTATGCCACAGAAAAAGTCACTCCTGGAGGGAGCAAGTGTTGCTCGGGCTGATTACCATGCATGGTTTACCATCCTTGAAACATTGAAGTTGACCTGACGAGTGCAAGAAGGGTAAAGTGGCTACAGCCAGTAATGTAACTTAACATGAACTAATGAAAAGTTAAATCAAAAGAAGCAAACGAGTCCCTAATGAGCTACCTGAGCCACAGTTCCACAACATTTAATCAATCTTTCCTTGGTATTAAACATTATAATGCAGAGAAGAATCTGTGTCAAGGCCGGCATGACCAGAGTTCATAGCAAGAAGTGAACTTCTGTGTGTGGTTGTATCTCACCACATGCCTGGAAGAAAGTACAGAGGAGCACCAACTGATGGCCTCAGGTACAGCCGTGGCAGAAACCATCTGCTGGCTGGGGCCGGCCGCAAGCTGACATCGGCAGGTAAATATAGGCAGGAGGTGCTTGGTTTTTTCAGTCAAGATGTAAAGGAAAATATTTTTAATGCATGTTTGAAACATGTCTGCCTGCTACCAAGGGTTTGTCATTGGTTTAGGCGGAGATCTATGTTACTGGTAAAGCTGGTTCTACATAGCACTGGCCATAAGCTTGCAACCCTTTGAAAATACCTGACCAAATGCCTCTGGAACACCAGGTATGTAGAGTTAAAACCTTGTATCTCACGTTTTACCAAAATAAACCCTTCCAGAAGTTTAACACAACTGTTTGGAGGGCAAGAATACCTCTTACATGCTCACAACAGTCAGAGGTTCCTCCTGAAGCAGCCCCTACCCACAGCTGCTGGTTTATGCCTAACCGTGGCATGGAAGCAATTACCATAGAGGTAAATATTTGCTTGCTCAGTAGATTCATGCCCGTGTTTGGAAACTGGCTGAAGGTCTGCATTTCCCTCAGCCGTGATCCAATTTACTACCCCATGTTCAGACATCCTGCAGTGGTGTTAGAGATAGCAAATATGCCCGGGATTCACTGAATCACTGCTTTATGTTCCTCTGCCTCTGGAATCAGCTTGCTGCGCTGGCAGAAGCAATCTTCACAAGAGGAGTCAGCTCCTCGGTCCTGAGCAGAGACTTTGATCCGAGAGGTGAGCAGGCGGGGGATGCTGGCAGCTGCACCAGCTGCTGCTGGGGGTTTTCTCCATATCATTTCCTTTTGGCAGCAGCTGATGCTCTCTGCGTCTTGTCTACAGAAAAAAACATCCATTGCTGAATTTCTTGTGCTCGAAAAAGAAAGCAGATCAAGAAAATACCGGTCCTACCTATAGTGCAGGCATTTTGGCGGGGGTTGGAGGGTTTGGTTTGGAGGTCTCAGCCATTGCCCCACTGTGGTCAGGTCACTGCCTGGGGCAAGGCAGCCCCTGCAAGCAGGGAGGGAGGTGGAGGTCTCCTGCCTCCTGGGGTTGCCTGGTTTGAAGGGCACCATCTCACGCACTTTGACAGTACTGGGAGACAAGCAGTTCGCCAAAGACAGACTCTCTCCACTGACTTTCCCTCTGACACCTAATTTAACGTGCCATTTACAACCCTAACCACTTTTGCTTGTACCGACAAACAAGTTCCATGAATCACAAAATATTCAGCTGGGGTGGAGGCCGTGTCTCCAAAACACAGCGGTTGATTAAGCGTCATTTGGTGAGCAGAGACTGGGAGAGATCATTTGTCTCACAGCTGCAAGGGGTGCAAGGGCCGACATGATGCTCCGTGACAGTGACCGCCGGCCACCAGGCTTTGTCGGGGAGAAGGAGCTGTGTTTCATCTGGTGCGTGTCTTGCATGTAATTTGTTGCACTTGCTGATGGCGCTGAGAGCAAGGGGTGGTTCCTCACTCAAGTCTCTTCCTTCCCTTTTCCCTCCGACATTTAATTTAGTGCGTGGTGTGTATTCCTGACCACTTCAGTGGCAGGGAGTCTCTTGGTACAGCATTTTGATTGAGTTGGTTTTTTTCACGTTTTGTTGAGAATGTGGTTTCACAAGAAATGCAGGATCACTGCAAACCTTCTATTACTGTTGGTGCACGAGAAGAAGTTAGAATATTTACAGAGAAATCTTATAATATTAACATAGGAAAATAAACAAATGTATTTGTGAATTAATCCATAGAAAAAGTACTTGTTTTATTTTATAAAGTGGGGATGGAGGAGGAGGAGAAATGTCAATACTATTTTATTCTATCTTAATAGCAGTAACAGGGTCAGTCTTCTGTTAATACCCTGTTTCTTCTCTTTGACTTGATTTATCGAAGCCAAAGACCTGCATTATTTCATAAATGCATTGGGCACAAATGCATTGTAAATGCACTGACACGGGAGAAGCTAATTAGAACGAAGAGGGAAGCTGCGTTCCAGGTGCAGGAGCCATTAGTATTCTTCTGCTCCAGTTCCCTGAACCACTGCATTTATTAACCTTTAGCCAGACCAGAGCCAATTTCTCCTGTTTCTTACGTAATGTTGGAATTATAATTGACAGTACTGATGAAAGGGAGAAGTCTCCCTGCAACTCGGTTTTTTCTTGCTTTCATGTAGAGAGGGATTTAGAACAAGAGTCTTATCAGCCGTGAATAATTGCATCTCATTAACTGCGTACTGGAGATCTATGTATGTGCACATTAGTTGGAGTGGTGTATTTATTTGGCTGCAAAATGTTATGGCACGCTTCAAGCAGCATCAGTGATGTGAAATTCCGAGTGCGCGGCATGTTTATGTAACCAGTGACACTGCTAACGAGACAGGAGAAGATGATAGGTTCACCACTGGGCACAGCTATGGAGGACGTCTTGCTAGCAGATTTTTAAACCCCCTTCCATCCCCGTAGTTAAATGGACGGTTCAGCCACACTTGGCACTCCGCTAGTGGGAACAAGAGTGGTTTCTTAAGGCTTCCACCGTCCCCTCACTGTGCTCGCTGCTTGGAGGGTGCAACGTTTCCTGTGGGACTCGGACTTCCCTGCCTTGTCACCGAGAGCATTTGCAATGGTTTTCTCTGGTGCCTCAACAGGTTTTGCTCTTCTAGAAAGAGTTAGTTTTGTGCCAGTCTTACAATTTCCAATTCACAGCAGGTTTTGGAGTCTCAAATAGACAGCAAAAGCTGCTACAAAGTCATTTGTATGAGAGTGGTAAGTTGCCTTAGCCCTTAAACCCTTTGGAACCTTGGTAAAATCCAATAATCCATTTACAGTCTCCTGACAGCACCCTTTATTTCCAGGTTTTTTCCATAGGGTTAGAAATATGATTCTTTTTAGTAAAATTAGGCAGTGTATTTCCACGAAGCAGGTCTCTACTCCTTAAAGTGACCAAGCAGTCACCCCAGAGGCGACTTTCCTTAGTGCAGGAGCTCTGGACACCATGTGGCTGTGCCACAGGGGCTTCCACCCGTGAGATGAACCTGGCTGCAGCGCAATAATTAATTGCTTTTTGGCACAAGGACCATCTTGTTATTGCTTGTAGTTCAGAGACAATTCAACTCACACATTCATATGCTGGCATGAAGAAAATGCCAACTGCTCTTATTTCCAGCAAAACAGTGATACAATTGTCAAGATGATGGAAAACAAAAGCTTCCTCCAATTTATTTGTTATTAAATGAAGAAACAAAAAATCTGCTCTTTAACTATGGAACACTTTCAACACTTTGCTGCAAAAACAGCTAACACTGAACAATTCACGATGAAGTTGTTGAAATATCACTGTCTGATGAAGCCTCACGTTTTCTTTTCCAACTGCAAACTGCTGCTTTCTCCTGGCTCCTGCCGGGTTAGAGCTGTTTCACCTAAGCGGAGTTTCTATGTGTGGTTCATGTTATCTTCTTGTTTTGCCAAAATTACAGCTACTTTATTTAAAGCATAACATCAAATTATAGGAATATTTCCTACTTGAGGCTACTTTGTACTTTCCTTTAACAAGGAAAATAAAATGCCACCGATTTTTTTTGAAATGAGTTATACTGGCCAGCTTTGATTTGACCTGAGGATTGTAGCACCTGACCAGAGAGTGCTTGGAACCGAACTGGGGGCGAGTGGAAGGGCAAGTGCTGCACAGCGTAGTGCAGAGCAAGGAGGTGAAGGGAGAAGAAAGCACATTTCCACTGGTGACATCAAGATGAACCCTCGAAGGGTGGTGTCCCGGTTTGAGCTAAAACTTCCTGGTTTGAGCTGAACTTCCTTGTTTTGGGAAATGGACAAATAGAATTATTCCATGTAGTACAGTAATTCCGCATTTAACTGGCCAAATGGAGTGAGTCAGGTGCAGTGTTGCGTGTTTGAAAACGCAGCAGCTCGGAGGATGTTTCTCGCTCTTGCTTCCGGGCTGCTGCTCCGGAGGGTCCTGCCGCGGGCCTGCGGGCA
>NW_010398475.1:0-11881 GCF_000710305.1 Buceros rhinoceros silvestris
GGGGTTGATCTGTTCTCCCAAGTACAAGCAACAGGAAATGGTCCCAAGTTGCACCAGGGGAGATTTAGGTTGTATATTAGGAAAAATTTCTTTATACAGAGGGTTGTCAAGCTTGAAACAGGCTGCCCAGGCAGGTGGTGGAGTCCCCATCCTTGGAAGTGTTTAAAAGACGTGTAGATGTGGTGCTGAGGGACACAATTTAGGGACTCTGGCAGTGCAGCGTGAACAGTTGGACTCAATGATCTTAAAGGTCTCTTCCCACCAGATGATTCTGTGATATATTAACTGTGTTTTCTACGAGAAGATTTCAAAGTGTTGGAAACATAAAAACACCACATCTTCCTGTTTAAGATATCAAGGTTATAATGGCCTTCTTTCATCGTTAATAAAAACAATATACCAAACTTAATTGAAAGTCTCTCAGTTTTGTGCAGCTCGGGTTAGGCTTGACTTTAAAGCTTGACTTCCAATGTGCTACTAATTAAGCAGTGAAGCCCTTTACCTGTGAAAACCAGGTCTTAGAAAATCAAGTTGAAACTTTAGGCATCAGGGAGCTGGCCAGTGTCATAGATGAAATAACTCAGTATTCTCATTTTTTATATTGCTTTTACCACTCCAAATCCACCATCAATTTCAAAAATTGAAGACAATAGAGTTTTCTTACACAATAAATGTATTTCCCAAGCAATCCAGGCAAACAACCTTGACCATGGTGAAGACACTGCCAGGAAGAACTGCAAGACTTAACTCAGACTTCCTCACTCATATTTATTGTGTAAGGGAACATATATGGAATCTACTCCACTGGTTACAGAAGAGTTCATGTAAGTAAAAAGAGAAGCCCACAAGCCTTTCTCACCCTTTTTTAGTTCATCATTGAATTGTGTGTTCATCTTAGAGACTCTAAATCCCTCCTGTCAAAAATAAAGTGTTTGGTCAGGGCTGGTAATCCAGCACAAGGAGAAGGAGGAGGGAGAAATTAAATGATGAATAACTGCTCCAATAAGGGTGTAAAGGGAAGAGGGGGCTGCCATCGCAGTGGGGCTGCACAGAAATACTCAGAACATCCTGCAAGTAGCAACATGAAAACACTGATGAAAAAATGCTGCTTTTTATTAACCTATGGTTATGCTATAACACAAATTCATCAAATAAAATACATGAATTGCCAGGAAGAAAACATATTGTCTGTGTACAGCTGCAAATAACCATATTGATGGGTTTTGCATAACTCTATAAAACAGGTATTGTGATACACGGGATTTTAGTAGTATAGTTACTAGAGTGAACAAGAAAACTATTTTCCATCAAATTACTGTCTCCTTCCTCCTAAAAAGTATCTGACTAAAGCAGAGATAATGTAAAGTTCAGCTATCAAAAATGGCTTCATTAAGAACTTTAATGAAGCACATGGGAGCCATTTATTGACTCCTCAACTATTAAGACATAGCATTATTACTGCTTTAATAGTATTTCCATTTTCATTTAGGAAATAACTAATCAAGGGATCAATGTACCAAAGACTTTATTTTCTCTCCCATGGGTCACTGAAAGTACATTTTTTAAAATGCAAAAAACGTAAAGGCAATTCCCCCCAGTGCCATATCGCATAAGCAATTTAAAGAAATAACAAGGAATGCTAAAGGTCAATGGCTCCCGATCTAAGCCATGTTATAAAACAAATGAAAATTTTTCATGGTAATTCTACCTTTTTGGTGGAAGTAAGAGATCGCTTTCACATCAAAGAACCTTACCTCCAAAGTATGCAAAGCACCTCCACCCTGACCTGCTGTCAACCTATGAGACATTTCTATTTCTCAGCCTCACTTAGAATGCAAACTACTGTTTTCCTGGTAGTTCTCACAGCTCCACTTCCTTTGAGGTACAGATGTGTAGCCAAAGAACCCAATCAGATAACACCCATTTACATATTTATAAAGTCTCCTGTAAAATCTCATATCAATTGTTGCCACTATATATAGCCCTTTCAAAGTATCTTGTGGGCACAAGCGCTCCACTGCACTGCTCCCTTCAGGAGTCCAGATATATCGTATAATGTGATTTCAATGTAAATGTGGCCCATCACACAATCATACCACTTCACAAACTCTTTTCTGCTGGGGTAGCTTAAATCTAAACACACTCAAGCAGCTTGCTGCACTGGAGCAAGATTTCCTCCACATAAAAAAAGTCAAAACCCCCAACACAACAATGCCAAGGAAAAAAAATCTGAACATTTTCTGCAGAAAGATGGGCCGTCTCCAAATCCTTGTGCCCTATCAGACAAATTAAAGTAAATCAAGCATGAAATGAAGCAGAAGAGCCCCGAGATAAGGCTCCTTTAAGTCGTTTACAGATTAGGATAGAGAGAGGTGCATCTGGTCTCTGGCAGTGAAGGAGGCCAGTTTCTCATCTCACAATAGCAGCCTGTGTATAGGATTACCTTACCTTGTCACTGACAAGGGAAAAAGCGCCTGCAAAATGTCTCTAACTAACTTCCTAATGTTCCCAGCTAAGTTCTCTTATTAAAGTATTAACTGTTACAATGATAGAAATAAATTTTGATAAAACAAAATAAAAACAGACACTAGTCTGATTTATGAGCTGGTCAGACACTGATAAACTGGAGGCTTTGCTACCAGCAGATGAGCCTCTTCGCTTATCAGTCAGGATTTCGCTGCTAGAGACAGCAGATAACTTTCCAACTGGAATTAGTGATTCAGTGAGCTGTGTGTTACTGGTTGGACTGGTGCTCTAGCAGCACCTAAAAGGGCCTCTTGTGGTATCAGATGGGATTTTGCGCTGCATGCAGCGAGACATTTTCCTGCTTAAAGTGACGGCCAAGCTCAGAGGACTGCACAGTTAATGGTTAAACTGGCACTCCCGCTGCGGCAAACCAGCCTCTCTCTTATCAGCTGCCATTCAGCTTCTACAAATTGGAGGCCTGCCTTCCTACCTTCCTTCCTGCCTGCCTTCCTGCCTGCCTGCCTTCCTTTTCTTCTGCAGGAAGACCTGTCTCTCCTGCAGTGCCATCACTTGCTTCTGCTTCTCCCCTGTGGTCCCTTCACTCCAACCCAGCAGCCCTTGGGTGACACAGATGTTGCACCCTGCGGTCGCACTGACTTCACTGCCCTGAGGGTTGGACCTGTCCCCTCTGTGCCCAGGACAGGTGCCTGGGCAGGGGACACTCGCTAGGACAGCCCGGCAGGGCTTTGGCAAGTGGCACGCTCCCTTTGGAGCACGCTGGGCTGCGGAGTTTTTCAGCACTGCGCCAAGGACGACTGACCCGGGTTTGGAGGGGTAGGGTAGTCCTGACAGTCTCTCTCTTTCTGTACATCTCAACATCTTGCAATTTGCATAGGAACACCCTGCTGAATGAAACTGCTCCTGGTTTTGTTGTTGTGCGACTCTTACAAATGTAACGATTGCTCTGGGTGCAAAGACATGTCCTCAACCCTAAACAAACAAACTTAAGGGTTCTCTAGGAACCCCAGCAGTAATCAAATGCAGTATAAGAAAAAAGCAGGCAGATGCAAGGTATCACATACTCATAGCTGGATGTGTACAAAAGAAGTGAAGTAATGAATCAACTTATAATTAGTGCCTGCTCTATAATTTCCTCCTTTTAGTTTTCTTTTGTGAATACTGGAAATATCACAAAATGTTTTTCTGTGTACAAAAATACATTCTGGATACCAAAACAGAACTATAAAAAAGACAAAAAAGACATGCTTCACTCCTTGAAGACATCTTACATCACCTATTTTACATAAGGAATAAAGAGCTATAGAAAAAACTCCCACCATTACAGTAGCACAAACTAGAATTACATCAAGATAGCACTATTTTACCCTCAAAACTCTAAAGAAGGAAGGGTGTATATGCACCCTTATTTGCCAAATGAGACTATTTTAAAATACATCTGAGTATTCCTGATGCACAAAGAGTAAGACAGAAATGACACAGGGAGCAGAGTATAATTTTACTGACTAACCCAGAAAGAAGTATGAAATTATCTTTCAGGCTTTAACTGCCAAACCCTAAATCAATGGTGCTTCAGGAAATCATTCTAATTGTATGAAAAAAAGGAAGGCAAAAGGCTCTACACCTCACTCCAGAGGTGTGAGCACTTTCTCCACCCATCTTTCACATCATACCCAACTCCTTACAGTCTTCCTGCATGTTTTGGATGATTGTAAGAATGTTTTCAACTCCACACACCGTTCAACCCAACCAAACTGAGCCACATCCTGCTCCTCCTAGTCCTACACTCAGGCTCCTCTGAAGCAGTAATATCCCCTTACTTGCCTTGTATACTGCATACTCAATAAGGTTTTGAGGATGGGGGGTTTATTTTCTTTCTGAAGACTATTCCTCTGACTTTTCATTAGCCAGGCATCACTCGCTGCTATGAAAATGAAAAATGTGCCATATTATCACCCAAAGATTTCATGAATTAACTGTTAAGTGCTACAAACAGGACAGGTGGATGAAATTATGCATGGAAACTCTCCCACAGGAGGCACCTTTTATCCTTTGAAGAGACTTTCTGGGCAAGGGAAAGGCAAATGAAATTTCTTTCCTTGCTAACTGTCACGACTAATTTCATCTGTTTCCAGCACTTTCAACCACAACCCCTCCTTCCCAATGAGATAGATGAATTTCTGTTGATATGCTGAAAATAATGCCAGTTCTCATTTCACTCCTTCTTACTTACCTTTTTAAATATACACTGCAAAACTGCAACAGTGCAGTATCTTATGCTGACACACATGATGAAACCATGAAGAAAAATTATAAGCAAGTGTCTTACTCTGTTTGCAGTTCGTATAAATGAATGATCCAAAAGATGGAAGTATCCAAGCTCTCTGTGTGAGATGAACACACCTCATCTGCAGTTGCTGCTCTTTTTGGAAGCAGACGCCAGTGAAATGTGAAGGCACCGTAAAACACAAATGTGATCTACTAACGCTTGGCACTCATTTATTTACATTAATTTTGCTGTCTGCACAAATCCACCAAAAGAATGGGGCAAAGGAAGCACAAAGTATTTATATTTGTACCCCAAATTTTTTTTCAATGAACTGAGGTAATATAATTCTCTTCTGTGCAGAGCTGTGTTTACGAATCTGTGACCAACATGTGATATCAAATACGCACTCATTGCTTGCTGCTATCAAATAATAAACTAACTTAAATTATGCCAAAAAAGATATGGGGCATGCTTTATTTTCCTATTTATTAATACTTTGAGAAGGTGACATGTTTACATGATATTTATACTGCTCCTGGTTTTATAGCAGACTTATAAAACTCTTAGGACAAATTTTTGTTACCTCGTTGTATCAGAAAGATTCAAAACTGCTTCCCACTACACTAAAACTGCAAAGATTTGATCAATAGAAGAACAGTTACTTTTTATTCAGTATGTACTATATTATGTAACACAATTTTGCATAAGCTCCTTCAAAAGCTAGGATTTCCTTTCAAGCTCGACAGTCCTGCACTGTACGTACAAACCAGACTGAGCTGTGTATGACCTAGTACAGGGTACTGTTATAAAAAATGATATGGATATTAATGACATTAAATGATAATAAGTGACAACTGTATGAAATCACTTCTTATTAATTACAATGCTGATTAACTGCTATTCAGATTCTTGTTAAAAAAGTCAGCAGTTCTAGGTTCATTGGTAATTCTGATGTTCCTTACTAGTCAGTATTAACAGTGTGGTAAATAATAAAATGTAGCATGACTCCCTTTAGGTATAAATGCAAGATAATAGACAGAATTTAAGCCTGACGTCCTCCATCAACAAACCAACAACAGGCATCATACAGTTTTACAATTTTTGTCATGAAACAGCCCTTTGACCTCCACCATCATTTTAAATTATTTTTCTGTTCCATTCTCACAACATTCAGAAGCAATGAGGAAAGGTTTCAGAATGCTCACGTATCTCACATGCTAAAAAGAACTCCACAGATTAATGGCTTCTGAAAATACAGAATTCTGCTGTACTTTCCATTTTATAAGCATATTACCTAGTACAAAACTTCTGATGAGAGATTCTTAAAGCCTGGGGATCTGCAATGCAAACACAGATTTTCTCTGGTAATGTAGTACACCGAAGAAAGGCAAAGATCTACGTTGGTTACGTCAGCCGTCAGGATGACACTGACATCGAATTTTCTGTAATCGACACAATGTGAGCAAGTGCATTGTGATGCGGTCAGTATCACATCCAACCCTGTTGCCTCCCAGTTTCAGCGGGCAGGTACATGTTTACAGCTGGGTCAGTAGCAGGTCATTGTCAACAGCAGTGAAGAGCAAGGCTTGAGTTCACACTTCAAGGTCCATGATGCCACACCCACTTATACTCCACTACAGTACTTCAGGTAGAATTAATTTTCAAGTCTGTACCAATCTAACCAATTATGAAACAATTTAATGATTTAGCCAGTCTAGCCAGGATCCATTTTAACCTCATGAAACTTTTGCTATTCCTTAGCGGTATCTTATTAGAGCTACAGATAATATTCAGATACTTTATAAGAATTGAGCTATGACAAGTCTGAGCTTAATTTCACTGATTTATACAATAAAGCAGATTTAAACTGATTCATGCACATCCAAACAAAAACGACACAGTGGAAGACAATTATACATTGAATATCTTTACAGATACTAATTTTATCTAAAATATGGTGGTATTTTTCTAACAGGCTTAGGTTAGGATTTTAAACAGGATGTTATATATTTAAAGTAGAATTGTAAATTAGTCATGGTGTGAACTCTGTTCCTACAGTGCAGATCTGACTTCACTGAAGCAAAGCTGGTCCAAATAAGGGATCTTTGAAAACCACAAACTATTATCAGCAGTTCTAATAGACTAAGTGCACGGAGGATGATCAAGTTCGATAGACTATGTAAGCTACGTATTTAAATCAGCAACTAAAGGGAATGAAGAATTTTTACCCTAGGTTGTCTGTCTTAAGTTCTTGTGCCAAACTGACAACTGGGTTTTACTATTCTGAATGTACATGTACTTTGTATAGTCTTTCTGTAGGATAGAGGTAGCATGAACACGAAGTACTCTAAGTTGCAGAAATGGTCTAACTGGGGCATCACTGTGCGCTGTGTGGGTTAAATTAACCTTACTAATTTCTTTTTTAATTTTTTTCCCTCCTAAAATAAGCACACCTAACTACATTAAAACGATTGCTATTTAGCTAAGTAACAACTCTTGTCCCCAAATCGAATTTCTCCACATTTCTTAGGAAGCATTTGTACTCTGATTAAGTTTCAAGTATAGACAGTCTAATGAAAAGCAGCTTAGGGAACTGATTATCAGAAAGACACAGGAAGACCCAGGTAGGTAAAATTACTACCGTGAACATCAAGGAAGGTATACTTCTCACCACTATTGTCCAAGACCATCTTAAGCTGATTTGAGACATGACCATATACCCCACTAATGCTGCCATGTATTTTTCACAGTAGACAAATGAACTTTTCTATTCAAACAGAACTCATTCAAAATCTTTATCAACCTGTGTTTGAAGGAATCTAGACTAAAGAACTTACGACAAACAGCACTGAAGACATTGCATCAGCCTAGAGTTCAGGACAGAAACAGACAGAAACACAGAACAACCAAGCCACTCCGTGCCACTGTCAGGTCTCTGCTGGATGAAGCGTGTGCTTTGCGAAGTAGAAGCATTAAACTGTATTTCTGTTCAATAAACAATACACAAACTAAATAAAATGAAGAATGGAACCCTTAAACCTTCAGCTGCTCTCAACAGCCTCTGTAATAACTCTTAAAAAGCACAATAACCAGTATTATTATGCTAAGCAGTATCTATTCATATAGCAGCATACAGTACTTCCCTCCATCAGCTCATGGTCTTATGAACACTTGAAAAATCTACAAATACTTGTTTTAACAGACTTACAAATATATTCAAGTGTTCTTGACTGTTCTTGCAGCACTGAAGCCATTTCGGGGGGGCGGGGGGAGGGGAGGTGTCTGAAAAATCTATGATGCAACTATTTTTCTTCAAAAAATTGTCACTTCAAAAACCAAGTCCATTTCCCTCCCACCTCTTTTTTGCATGTATCGGTAAAATCGATGGTCTCATTTTCTCTCTTTGCGCAGACTGCATACTTAATGCAAATCAGTTTACTAATTACTCCAAAGTTAAAAAGAAACCTGTATTTATACAGGTAGATGAGGGTTCATTTATTCCTTGCTCTCAGGGCTCTGACACTTGAAGTAGGGTAAGAAGGGAGCAGTGGAAGGGGGAAGAAATTTGAAAAAAATGGTTTGGTTCCAAATACTCTAATTCCCATTAGAATCATACAACTATGCTATCTTTCTTCTTTTGCCATTAATTACAAATAAATTCATCTTTCTCTTACGAAGCCTGAAGTTTGTTGTTGTTGTTGTTAGATGAGTTGCATTCAAACTCCAACAAAAAAGATGAAGCCAACATTGAAATTCATCTCACAGACCAGAATTTACTTAACGGCCAGCCTGTGTGCTGTGATAAACGGAATGATGATCCGGCAACATGTCTTTATCCATGGTTTGCTTTAATTAACGCCGGCTTGTTTGTTGAAAAGATGATTAATATGCCAATGAAAATTGCATAATTGAATACCACAACACTGGCACAATCAGAAAGACACATGCAGTTTTTTGATTAACATTTATTATTATTATTATTATTGTTGTGTGTTTTAATGTACTCTTCTCAATATGATATGATGCAGGTTTTTGACCGAGAGGTGAGGAAAAGCCAGGTTAAGTGCAGGATCTTCCATGGGCAAGGAAAAAGATATGATGCAATTTAATCAGCAGAAACAGATCCTTGATCAAGCAGTCATTTTTCCAAACTCAAAGTAGGTGCAAAACCACCTCAGAAAAAGAAAATACAGGAAAAATAACAAGCTCTAACAAAAAAACCTGAACACAAACAACGAAAAATAGAAATGGCAATGGCCATATGACAAAAATAATTATGAATAATCAAACAATATATTCAATATCATAAGAATTAGTATATGGGAAGCAAAGGAAAAAATTTTTAAGCATAAGAAATTTTAAGGAACTTTTACTCTAAAAGCACCATTGTATTTCATTAAGAAAGCACTAGAAATAGGAAAACTAAAGCACCATCCCCTTCCAGAACTTCGGCTGAACTGTCTGTCCTAACTGCAATTTGTTAACATACTCATCTGTTAAATCCATGTTATGACTGACACAACAGTGCTAATTAAGGTACGGACCAGGTTTTATTTTATCTATATCATTTATTTGGTTTTTCTCTATTTACTGTCCAACTGTCTAAGGCAGAAGTTGATGTTTTTCAGCACTGATTCCCATGCAAAGGTTAACTTTTAAGAGGCAGGAAGATCCCTTTTCTTTACAAAACTGAAGTCAGACTTGCATAGCACTTCAATGGGATATATATTAGTTCTCTAAATACCTTGGCTATTTAGGAAATAAGCTAACAGTAAAATTGAGGACTTTTGAGCTAAGGTAAGCCAGGGTTCTCCTCCAAAATTAGCAACTATGTACTGACTTTATACTTTCTTCAGCACTTTAAGCCGGCATGAGATTATTCTGAAAACTGAAGTTACATTATTTAGATTAATTTGCACACTTGCACAGGGTAACACAAAGCAAATACTGCTGACCCTTTACTATAATCGAATAAAAGAGCAAGGAAAGATTCATACTTATTTCTTTCTACAAAAAGCAGCACATGCAGTAAGATTTCTGAAAGAACTGCCTTCCAAGGATCCTCTCACATTGTCCTTAGATGGATGAGGGAAAGAAAAACTCCCACGGGAAACGATTGTGTGCTCCATCTGCAACAAGTAGTGAGAGCTCAGGTGAGTAGTAAGTATGGCCTGGAAAACCATGACTGTGCAGTGGGCAAAGGACATCCACACTGCTGCTCCATCCCCCAAGGCCATTCACTCTCCCGAAAGCTCCAAGCATAGATTCCTCAACGCTTTGCTTTGAAATTAGTATATTTTTGAAGAAAGACCTTGTGTAAGCACATTGGAGGTACACAAAACTAACAGGGCTTCTAAGCAAGAGGCCCAGCAAGGGCTTCTCATAGCTTACCTGTGAGATGCTGACTTTCCAGACTGCAGTTTAAATTGGAGGTTATTTAAGCACCTGAATGCACACAGTTGCAACTCTATTCAGAAAATACTGGCAGGGAAAACAAGATGAAGTTTTTGGTTTTGAAAAGCTACAAAGGAGCCACAGGAATCACTCTTGTATTTCCTCACCCTGCTGTTCTTAGTAGAAGTGAAAAAGGTGCTTTACCTTATGGGGGGGATATCAGAACTAAAACCCCCCCAGAATATCATATTAAGTAGGGGCAGAGAATTATAGCTGCTGAAAACCTGTCCAAATGGGGGGAAAAAAAAAGAATTCACTTGGAAAATATTTGATTGGTGAAAAGGTACAATATTTTTAATTAAATTATATAACAAAAATTTTATCAAAACCCAAGGAAGTTAGAAAGCAGAAGATCTGAACTGAAGAAAAGTTTGTTCTTAGGTATAAGTCCCTGACAATAGCAATCACTGAGGAATTCCTCCAGCTTTAAAGGAAAATATACCTCATCAGGGGCATGATCTAGGAAACAGTGAGGCAGCTGTAAGTGCTGAGGACTGCCACCCCGCACAGCATCAGAATCGGGATGGACTCAGCCCTAACCTAAAAGCTGCCAGGGAAAATACTACATTGTCCACCATGGGGACTCACAACCAGATGAATCTTTTCAATTTCTTTGATATTATAATCTTGACCCCTGACTGTTTTCTAAACACATTCCAGTTGTGGTAACAGCAGATTCAAACTTTAAGCTACAAGACATGTCATTGTTCATATTACCCTATAGATCGCAGAGGCACACGCTACGATTTGCTTACCTGCAGAGCGTGCCTGCTGCTCTGGACCTTCCTAGGCATAAATCTAACGGGATTTTTTTCTACTACTGTATATTGAAAATGTTTATTAAAAAAAACTAACAATGTTCTGTTCTACAGCTATAAAGTTTAATTTTGTGACCTATAATTTATCTCACTTTTGAAGTAAATAAAGTATTTTGCCTTTTTGGTTCTCAGAGTTCTTCCTAAGTTCTGTAAGCCTTCTGTAGGGTTGCAAAAGAAGTAGAGGTAATAAGACAAACGTATGTAAAAGCATCAAGAGCCAAATGTACTGAAAAGCATTCCTATTTCTTACACTTAAGGAACCAGAGATCATCAAATAAAACAATCAAACACAAGATTTAAAATACACCAAAGGGTTATTTTTCTACCCAACACCAAGGCCGAAGTTATAGTAGTAACAGGAATTCATAGAAGGAAAGTTCATCAAGATCATTGAATGTGAATGTAAATGTAAAGATATGACCTCTGATCAAGGAATCTGCAGAGTGCAGAATACCAGAACGTGGCTACATGTAATAGGGAAAATACCGCTATTTGACTGCCATGTGCTTATCATCTTTCCCATTTTATCCTTTATTGGCCACTGCCACAGAGAGATACAGTTCTAAATAGTTGATGACTGCCCAGCAGAGCCTTAAGACATTTCTTATGCAAATTCAATGTACTAGACCTTTTAACATTTTCCACAAATCTGTCTTCTACAGCCTTCAATCACTATTATTCCTTTCCTCTGATTTTTTTCAAATTTGTCAGTATTTTTCTGCTGCTGATACACGTGAAACCTAAAATGTAACTGGTTCAGCTTCACTGCAATGTCAGACCTAGATTTTAATTCCTAAGTAGGTTTTGGACAATCAAAAGAAAGACACAGTATTTTCCTATAAGTTTCTAAAACTCT
>NW_010398475.1:11959-24784 GCF_000710305.1 Buceros rhinoceros silvestris
CTCTTTCCCAACTTTGTATTATTTTAATAACCTTATTCAAATAATTAATGAAGCTATTAGGTAAAGACAAATAAATAAATCCTTACAAAGAACAGATCTCTTTACATCACTGCCAGATGGTGCCCTAAAAATTCAACACTCTTATTTTATGAGGACCTTTTGTTTATGATTTTTAAGCCAGGTTCACTCCATGAGATTACATTCACATATACCCCAGTTTGAATTAATCAGTTTGGGAGTGTGGTTTCACAAGGATCAGATGTTTTATTAAAATTCAGATAACAGATTTCTTCTTTACTAATATGCAATTCAGTCTTTAAATAGGCAATATATCACATAAGGCCTCTTTATTAGAGATATGTGTTTATGATATTACCTTCATCTAGAGAATAGACTGTGAACCATGTGGACATGTGAGTTTCATTGACTTAAAAAAGACTACTTTATGAACAATTGCTCTCAAACTCAGCGAGGGACTCGTTACGTAGCCTTACTTACTTCTGGATTTTTCTTTCCAAATATTTGGTTTGCCACTTTTCCTGGAATACAAGCTGAATTGTAAGTCAGGTTAATAAAATCAATGACTTTATTCATCTGTTCAATTATTTCCTTGACAATTATGATGCATATTACCATTGCATCTTCTTCTTTATTCTATAATGTTTTCTCCTATTAATTCCATGTTGTTTTTTAAAGATTGACTTTGAAAAGAAATTCTTTCCTTGCCACTATAGGACTCATTCTAACAACTGTTCTAAAGAAGGCTAATGTTGGGAAAATATTTTAAAAACAGAAAGGGAATGACCTGGATAATAAGCCTGTCAGTCTGATATTGATACATGGCAAAGCAATTTGAACAGATGATATAGAGCTTAATTAATAAAGAATAAAATACAAGTAATAAAATCAGTGCCAATCAACATATGCTTAGGGAAAATATCTTTAAAATACTAGTTTTGTATTTTCTATTAAAAAGATCATGCTTAGCTACTAAAAAATCAAACTTTACCACTATTATATTTACACTGCTCTAACGTATTTGACTTCACATGATACTCCATTTTATTTAACGGTAAGATTTCAACAGTCAAAAATAAAGCTTAGTAGAAACTGGATAAAAGACAAATCAGTCACTGGCTGGATATATTCTAGTGAAGCCTGGAAAGCACTGGTTTTTGAACCTTCAGGATTTAGCATCCTTATGAATGACCAAGAAGAAAGAATCAAATAATTTAATGATAAACTCTGAGGAAAAGAAAAACAATTGAAAAGGACTAAAAATGAAGAAGGCTGGTACAGGACAGGATAATTAGCTGGCAAATCTGGGCTCTCCACATGTGTGGTAACACAGAAAAAACAAAGTGCCCAAGGGACCAAATAATGCAGGACATACCCTCAGGGCAGGGGACTCTTCTCTATATTACCTGTAGAAAAATGGTGGGGGATTCAGGCCTGTTACCAGCCAATCAGGATGTCCCAGTTGGAACACTGCAGCCAAAAGTGGAAATGCACAGTAGGAAGTGCTACTAAAAGGTAGCAGTGGAAAGACTGATTATGGAGCAGTAGAAAGGTTATATCCACTGGTTAAGATGGCACTAGCAGGGGTCTACTGTAATTCTATGCCTGGTTCTCTTACCCCAGAAAAAAAGCTGAAAACTTTGAGGAGGTTTAGTGGAAATACATTAAAATAAGGTGAAGACATGGGAAGATGTCTTACAGTAAAAGAGACAAGAATCTTAAGTCTCCTCAGCTTATGAAAAAGAATGCTATGGTTTGACTTGGATGTGCAAAAAAGGAAAAATACCTAAAAAAGGAAAATAAATATGATTGATCAAGCAACCAAAAATATAGCAAAGACGTAAGAAAATGTCTGGAAACTGCAAGCAGGCAAATGTAGACTCAAATAGGGCGGACATCTTAAAAAGTTCTCCAACATCAAATGAAACTATCAAAAATTCAATAGGTTATTTACAGAAAATTTGACTTTAAAATTTAAATTCCTCTACTCAGCACTGGTAAGGCTACACCTGGAGTATTGTGTCCCTCTTCGGGCTCTCCAGTATAAGAGAGACATGGACATACTGAAAAGAGTACAGCAAAGTGCCACAAAGATGATCAAAGGACTGCAGCTTCTCGCGAATGAGGAAGAACCCAGAGAGCTGGCACTGTTTAACCTAGAGAAATCTCCTAGGGGAATCTCATCAGTGTATACAAGTATTTGAAGGCAGGGTATAAAGAGCCAGGCTCCTTTCAGCAGTGCCCAGTGACAGGACCAGAGGCAATGGGCACACATGGAAACACAGCAGGTTCCCTCTGAACATTAGGAAACACTTTTTACTGTGAGGCAACTGAACACTGTAACAGTTTGCCGAGAGAGGCTGTGGAGTCTTCATCTTCGGAAATGTTCAAAAGCCATCTGGACATAATCCTGGGCAATTGGTTCTAGGTGGTCCTGCTTAAGCAGCAGAATTGGACAAGATGACCTCAGGAAGTCCCCTACAACCTTAACCATTCTGTGGCTCAATGGTTCTGTGACAGTTGGCTCATGTTCAGCTTTCTGCCAACAAACACCCCTGGTACTTTAAAACAGAGTAAAGTTCCCCAGCTAGGCAGTGCCTGTACCATTGCAAGGGTTTGCTCCTTCCTTCCCAGACCCAAGACGTTGCCATCAGTAGATCCTGACAGCAAAGAAGGTAAACAGCTTCCTGGGCTGTATTAACAACAGCAGCACTGCCACTAGACCAATGGAAGTAACCATCTCCCTGTACTTGTAAGACCACATCTGGAATACTACACCTAGTCTTGGGAATTCCATTATAAAATACTGACAAACAGAAGCAAGTTGAGCAAAGGACTATGAAGATGGTCAAGGGTCTGGAGCACTTACTCTGCAAAAGACAGAGATGGAAATGGACTTGTTCAGCCTAGAAAGGGGGCCTTAACAGCAGCTTTGCAATATTAAGAAGGTCATCAAGAAGGCAGAGGCAGGCTCGTAATAGTGATGCATGCCAGGAGGACAAGAAACAGTGGACGTGGATTAGAACAAGAAAGTTTCAGACTGATATGAGGAGACACTTTTTACTCTCCAGACAGCAAACCCATCGAAACACGTTCTCCAGAAAGTAGATGCAGTCTCCATCTTTGGAGATTTTCAAGATACAACAGTATAAAGGCCCAATTCATCTCATCTCAGACCACCCATGCTTTGAGCAGAAGACTGGACCAGAGACCTCCTGAGGTCCCTTCCAACCCGAATTATTATAGGATAGGATATTGAGTTAAGGGTATGCTGTGCTTCAAACTATAACTAAATTCTGCCTAAAATATACCTTTTGCTTTACAACTAGTCAAATTGGATGTTTTTTCCTGGACTTTTTTAATTTATACATTTTATGAATCTATCATCTCCCTTCATGTTTTACTTTGTATACTTACTTTTAAATAGTCTAGGAACTTAAGTTTACATTCAGTAAAAAAAGTCTTAGATTTTTCATTAATGGCATTATAAGAAGCAACCTTATTAAACTAGTTCTTATATCAAAGATACTGATTTTAATCTTAATAGAAAAGATAAACCAGATAGGCCAGTATGCACCACATTTTGTCATCCTGATGCATAAGCGGTTGCACATGCAACTGTTATGAAAGCAGAATTTCATTTATCAATGCACAGATGTCAAGTTGAAACAACACCCTTAAGAGAAGGGAGACGATGGGGAAAATATTGAACACTAGCACACTTTCAAGTGCTCCTTCTTTGTCTCTGCAAAAGCATCAGAGAGATTGAAAAATAGAGTAACCTCATTTACGACTTCCTCAAATTTGAGGTTTTAACAGAGCATGAAGCATTAGCTTGCTATTCACATCAGCCTAACGAAGTAAGTGCCTTTACATTTAAAGCAAACCACTGACAACAACAAAAAATCCTCTACTACGTCTTTCAAGGATAACCCCTACAGCAAGCAAGTGATCATACAGCTTGTGGTTACCTGCAATGAATTTTGCAAACAAGCAGAATTGTAAGTGACTCATGGCTACTAGGCTCTCATGATTTATGCAACTTAATAAAAGAAGCTCCAGGAGAAAATGAGACTAACACAATCACAGAGCATCCAATGAAAAGTGGACTGCATTGTACAGTATATTAATGTCATAATGGAAAGAGCTCACTTGGTGCCACTCCCTAGAGCCACTGACCCAGCCACTTGTGGTGGCTTTTGGAAACATGTTCCACTTCACATATTTAAGCTCTACAAAGACAGTATCATCAAAGGTTCAGCATCAAACCAATTCATTGTTTTAATCTCAAGATTTGTTCCTTGTTTGTTTTAACTGAATAGGGCTCCCGCAAGATATAAAAGCTGTGGAAATAGCTATTTCCTGTGTCCCTGATGACTTTGTACATGTAGAGAGGTTCGGGGTGCATGATTATTTTGTAATAAAAAATAATATACATAATGTTTTATTTTTCCTTATCTATCCTGTGGATATGAACATGATTTCCAGGGTTTGGATAACCTACCATCCTCAAAGACTGTAACTGTAATTGCAGTTGTTCAGTGTGTGGAGAGAAAAAAAAAATCATGCTGTAGGCACTTCAAACTAAGTAGAAAGTACTTTGCTATTCAATTTAGAGAAAAATTTAGAGAAGATTTTCTCTTATGTGGCTTACTTGGTCATGAAGCGGTGCAAAGGAAGAAAATGAGACACCTTAAACCTACCAATATTTGTAACTTTTTTTTTACTGTACTGTAAGAAATCTTGTGACATTTTGGTTTTTCTCTTCTTTGTAATTTCACTAAAAATAGCCTCCCTATAAACTGCTCAAAAACATTTTCATAGCATTTCTCTGCACTCTCAGAACATGGGTGACTTTGTTAAAAGCGCTTTACGATATTATTAAGAGTTTGCCATTCAGTGTGCATTCAAATATACTTTACATGAAACAGAAATATTAAACATAAACACATTAGTCAATTTTGAAGTTCGAGGAGCAGAATTTGGTCTCAGTTATCTTTTCTTGTATTTAACTAACCTTATTTCATGATTGCGCAGATTAAACTGAAATAACAGCATAACTATTATGAAAGACCAAATGGGTAAACCTACAGTTGTTACTCTGACATTACTGAAGAACCAAGCCAGTTCAGGAGAGAACTTGTGCACATATTTTATTTGAATTATGTGTAGAATCCCAATGTTAGCTGTTTAAAACTGTGATTAACAGTTTAACACTAACTTCAACAGTCTACAAACTTGATGAACTATAAGCCACACATCCAAGTTCTGCTTGCACTAAACTTAGACATGTTTCAAGAGGTAAAATTAGCCCCTTTCTGGCAGATAACTATCTTAAAATGGAATGAGTAAAGGTGTTTATCTCACTCCATTTACTAAAGACTACCTTAAACTAACTTATAGACGACTATACTCAGATAAGACAAAATTAAAAGGACCATCTAAGCACTTCTTTAAATGCTGTTCTAACCTGGAGTTGAAAATAGGGAGAGATTTGAAGGGCAGCAAGATATTCTTATGCAGAAATATAGACAGCAAAATTAAAACAAAGGAGAATGTGGGCTTGGAACTCAATGGCACAGAGACCATAGTGACAACAGATATGAAAAAGGCTGAGGCATTAACTGCTTTGTTTGGTTCAGTTGTTACTTCTAAGGTGTACCATCAGGCTCCCCAGGTTCCTGAGCCCAGTGATAGGAGTACAGACCTTTATCCACAGGACTGGAAGTTTTAACTATCGGAGCACTTAAATTGGACATCCACAAATCCATGGTACCAGATGGGCTGCATGCAAGAATGAGGAGGCAGCAGGCCAATGTCTCTATGAATCTATTCTCCACCACCTTCAAAACTGTAAGGGGGGAGGCTTCCCGATGTCTAGAAATAGACAAACATTAAATCAACCATCAAGGAGGATCCAGGGAACTACAGGTTTTTCAACCCAAATTATATCCCTGGGAATTGCACAAAGCAAATCCTCAATGTCATGACCGGGCACATACAGGACAAGAAGGTGGCTGGGAACACCTGGCATTTACTAAAGGCAAATCATGCCTGACCAACCTCCCTGCCTCCGATGATGAGATGACTGGCTCAAGAGGTGAGGGGACAGCAGTGAATATTATTGGACTTTAGAAAGGCTTTACATGGAGTATTTTCGTAGGCATATTGGCGAAATATGAATTGGGTGGACAGATTACAAAGTGGGTAAAAAACTGACTGAACCACTGAATCAAAGGACTGTAAATGGCAGTATGAAGTCCAGCTGGAGGACAGTTACTAGTGGCAGCTCTCAAGGGTCAATTCTGGGGCGAATCCTTTTTAACATCATTATTAATGATCTGGATGACAGGAAAGAATGCCCTTCAGGTCTGCAGATATATTGATGGGAGCAGCTGAGAATCACTGGAGGGCAAGCCTGCTACTCAGAGGGACCATAACAAGCTGGAGAAACAGGCTGACAGAAACCACATAAGATTCAACCACAGTGAATGTTTGGACTCAATGATCTTAGAGGTCTCTTCCAACCAAAATGATTCTGTGATTCTGTGAAATGCCAAGTCCTGTAGCTGGGGCAGGTTGGCTCCATGCAACAGTACAGGTTGGGCACTGTCCAACTGGAAAGTAGGTTTGCTAAAAAGAATCTGTGAGTAGACAGTTTGGACATGTATCCTGTCCTGGTTTTACTGGGACAGAATCACCGGCCTGTCATGGTCTACAGGCCATTAGCAGTTTGAAGTCAGTCAGGGCAACTGACCCAAGCGGGCTCTCAAGTGTATCCCATACCATAAACGTCAGCGTCATTATAAAGTGAGAAGTTTGCTGAGGAGGAGGGAAGTTTCTCATAGAGCTGACTACAGCCTGAGGTTCATTTTTTTTTTTTTTCTCTCCACACACTGAACAACTGTAGTTCCAGTTACAGTCTTTGAGGATCTAAGTTATCAAAACTCTGGAAATCGTGTTCATATCCATAGGGCTCCTGCTGTTGCTTAGGCTCCTCCTTATCCTATTCCCCTTCCCTCTCCCTCTTGCTCCTGAAAACTGCCTTCCCCTTTACTGTGACCACGGTACATTCACTGGGCTGAGTATAACTTTGTACACTTTATATTGGCATTGGTATTAGTTTGGCTGTTTCATTCAAACCCGTGGGTCTCCTCTGCTTTTCCCAATCCTCCTTCTCAACTCAGGGTTCGTCAGGTGATAGAGCAACTGCTAATTTAGCCCCAGATATGGGCTAAATGTAGACACATCCTCAGTGTGCTCTTGCAGCAATGAAGGTCTGTTGCATCCTGGGCTCTGTATGGGTCTATTGAGCAGGACATACACATCCATACTAGAATGAGTCTGTCTGGCAGAGGATGACAAGGCTGACAGGGGGCTGCAGCAAGGGGTGGCTAAAAGAGCTGGGAAGATCAGTGTTAGGCCAGGAAGGCTAGGGGCTTTTAACTGCTGTATTCAAATATATAATGGGAGGGTAAGGACAACACAAAGCCACTCTCCTACTGAAGGCGTCAGGGAGAAGACAAGAAGAAACAGACATAAGTTACAACACGGGAAAATTTTAACAATTTCCACAACACAAGGTAGGCAAACAGAACAGCTGAGCAAACAAATCAAACACTGAACACTGCTGAGAAAGCTTGCAGAATCCCCATGGCTGGTGATCTTCACACCTTGACCAGGCAAGACCTGCAGCCACTTGATCTAAGTTAGCACATCTTTAAGCTGGAGTTTGACTACATGACCTCTGGAAGAGCCTTCCAATCCAAATTACTCTGTGATTCTAAATTGTTATAATACTCATAGTTATTAATTAGTAACTATTAATTAATAATTGATACATTAATACTTAATGCTTCCCTGAATCAAGGCTCTCCTGGATGAAAAAGTCTGATTACACTTTAAAAACATTATCAGTGAAAGGAAAATGTCTTGCATAGTAATCTAAATAAAAAGCACAGCTTTCCTCTTATTCATAACTCATGTCAGTTATTCATGCTTTCTCTTTCTGATATGTAAAATGCATTTTCAATACAAATCAGAACTAAAGACAGGGTCAAGACTTAATAATTTAATTTTTAATTGAAGTTCAGTGGAATATAGGTAACAACATCGCAGAAAAGAATGTATAAAATCTCACTTCAGCAGCAGCTTATCATTACTGCTATCTAGAACTCTCTTTATTCTGATTCCATAGTTGTCTAAACTCAAATGCAGCTGCATTCAGGGCTGGTTAGTTAATACCCCTCATAATCTATCGAAACGCAAAGATTCAGCACAAACCAAACGTACCTGAACAGTGCAGAGTACAGCACAGAGCACAGCTGGCACGTTTGCCTTCAGGGTGCAACTCGTGATAGTGACCATAATTCCATAAAAACTCTGATCTAGGAACCAGGACACTTGGCTTCCATTTTGGTTCAGCATTAGGAGACTCCAACCCTCATTTATCCCCTCCAAAAATACTTCTTAAAAGGGAGGAGGAAATTCTGTAACCACCCTTTCTGTTGATACTAATGATTTGTTAGCCAAGAATGCAGGATGTACACAGCACCTTTGCTATGGGCATCACCCAGGGACAAAAAGATGTGGATTTCTGTGTTTTCACCCAGAATTTGCCTTTTTTTTTTTAACAGACAATCAGTCAATTTGAAGTAAAATCAATTCTGGAAATAAGAGACACAAACTCAGCTCACTCCCTTTCTAACTGGATGCCTTAACCTCAGGACTACAAAACCCAAACCTAATATAATGGAGGGAAGGGTGTTTAAAAATTAGAAAAACTTACATCCTTAAGATACAAGCCAAGAGCCTTATTGAACTAAAAAAGATGTTATTCTATTTTCTAATAGAGATCCTACTACAAAATTGTCTCAACTCATTCTATTCTTCTTCCTACATACTTTTCCCAGCACACGCTGAGTTTTCTGATGAAGTTTCCAAGAAAACATCAAATAATTAACCCAAGAAATGTATGAAACTCAAACTAACATACGAATGGTGGGCTAAAAAGCTACTCAGTGTTTGTAGCTTCTTAATGCATGAAAATCACGGGGGGAAGCAAAGAGAAGCAGGACACATGGTTTTTGGACTCCAGCGATGCTGGATTAGCCTGCAACTAAGACTTTGTACTCGCCTCCTCAGGGACCCTATTGCCTCAGTGACGCTAATCCGTAACACTACAATGTAAATCATGCATTGCTGTACTATAACTGCGTAAGACTGCTCTAAGAGAACAGATACCCCGAGTGTAGCTCTAACGCCCTGTCTTCTGCAGGGCTGTAAACACTCTTTAAATCAATGACTGTGCCAGTGCAGTATTACTATCACTATATGCTTACAGTTTTTTCAGCACAAGTAGAACATAAAAGTTTCATGCTGTATTTCCATACAAGTTAGTGTTTTACATTAAACTTAGACTTCAAGTGACCTGACGTTAATGATGTTTATCTACCACTTAGGCTGCTAGATACGAAGAAACATTTCCCTCATTCCAAGATGAGCCAAGCCAGCCTTGATCCCCATCCTGTCATTCCTACTGGGAGACACAACGAGCAGCAGCATGAAGATTTTTACAGGAGGTTAGGGGGCTCAGAGCTTGTCTGCTGGTGATAAAATTAGAGAGGAGAATTAAAGTGATTACACTCTAAAAATGACTTAGTAGAAGTGACAGGTTTTTTTAACCTAAATATTTTTTAAGTACCAAATTTGTCACTCCTGTAAGTTATATGTTACTAACTGTAAAATTATTTTATTGCAGCAGTAAAAGAAATGAAGTACTTTTAGTGAATGTTTTTAGATAAATCAGGAACCTTGTATTTAATTCACATTTTATTTGCTTATATAAGGATTCTTTTATTTTTGACTGAGTTGCTGCAGACCTCTGAATCATGAAAAGAAACGAGTGTACCCACAGCACTGTCAGCCTCCCAGTTATTGTCTCCTGAGCTGAAGCAAGCTACTGAGCAAGGAAAATTAAAAAAAACTAGGTAGTAAAGGCTGCTGAGGCAGTCTAATGACCACTTAGAAGATGCGTCCAAAGGAGACACAGAAAGTATAACACCACACAGGCTGCGCGCTGCAAGTATTGCACACAGTTCTAAATACTGTCTGTGCCAGTTAGGGCCAAATCCTTCCTGTTATACCTCAAGAGCCTCCACTCAGTTTAGCATTTGCTGTTTTATGTAGCATCCCACTCTCCAAATCCTCCACTCAGTGCTTGGAAGATGCTGTTTCTAGTGGCAATAATAAACAGGATGATAGCTTTCTCCTGAAGAACCTGCTCCACAACTGCTTCCCCATTAATCCTCCCCTTCCAATTATGAAGAGGGCTAAGGCGAAGAGTCTGCCCAGAGAAAAGGGGCACCTATAGGATTTTCTTAACCAGCACCTTTAGTTATCTATGCCCAAGTTATCACATCTTTAGAGTAAATGAAATACATATTATTTAAGTGTAACTGAAAGTCAGGACCTAAATTCCCTGTTGAGACAATAGCACCACGACCCTCAGTTGCAGGTGGCAGTGAGGTGTCCTGGTGTTTTGTGCACGGCCATAAATAAGCCCCAACAAATTTCTTGCTAGATCACTGTCTGGGCAAATATTTGACAACTAGTTATGTGAGTGAAGTTAGCTTACAGCCATACTGCAGAGCAAATCAGATTATTTCCTGAGTTAGACTAGCTCAATTATAATCTAAAATTTCCGGTGACCATCTAACTTGACTAAAAGCCTCATGAAATTCATGGGGAGGGGTGGTGTTCCACATGGGTATAGGACTTCATTGAAGAGAAATATCTGAGAGATACTTGACTTTGAAATTAAATTCATAATTATAAGAAATAAAGCACAGCCATTCTCTACACCCTGCTTTTCAAACACAGGCATTTGGTACAGAAAAAAAGAGATTTGGTGATTTATATTAAAACTGAGTCTATTCTATATACACTGATCGTTAATGAAGTACAACATCACAAAGATGTAATAACTATCTCTGTGCTAAGAACAGCAGGATTTTATGGTTGTCAGTACACCAGCCTACAGGCACTGAAAACTACACTTCAGGCTTGAGGACTAAGTCTTCAGATGTGCCTTTATTTATCTCTTGGATGAGCATCTATCCTAGTTCACTTACTGAGAATTCAAAAATCTAACGTGTGACCTAAAAAGAATGTTTCAAAATGATATGACAGAAAAATGAGTGGTTGGTTGTGGATATATTTTACGATGCATATACAAGATAGATATTTAGAGTGTTGTTAACATATTACTGGAAACAGGTATGAAAAATCACGAGGTTGCATCTTTCAATTTGTCCTCTTGTGGTACATATGGAAAACAGTAAAGACTGATGCATGCTCTGTCAGTTCAACGTGCAAATAACCAGATGTGCACATGACCAGTTTTAACAACCAAGCATCTGAAATGACTACAGATAGCACTCAGTAAACTACTCAGAGGAATTTGTGGATTCTAGTACTCATGCACAGAGAGGATTAGATTGGTGCTTGTCGCAGAAATGTAAACAATTAGTTTTTTAATAAAATAAGTTTTCGAAAAAGGGCCAGTGGCCAAAAACCCATCTTCAAATAATAGCTTTAAATGCTGGGTTTGAGACTGAAAAGTATATTTTGGCTTGTATTCCAATCAATTTTGTGCAATTTTTATTATAATTCATCAGATAACAGAAAATCTTTAAACCTGGGTAAGAGAGAGGTTTGCTAACTTACAGCCATATATAAACTACTATATGGTGTGGGACACTGCACAACACAAGAGATTCAAATAAAGATTCCAGATGTTATCAAAGTTATGTAATACCAATTTAAAATGAAACCAATTCTTCAGAAAACAGGTATTTTTTTCCTAGCATAATTTCATAAACAAACTAAAACATCTAGAAAGCTGGAATTTATAAGCAACTGCTTTTCCTTCTGCTTTTTTAAATCTGTGAGATAAACCTTGCACTTAAAAAGTATCAAATGAAAAAAAATTACATGTATTTATCTTTAAGTTCAATGGATGAGACCCACCAGCCATAAGCATCTCCAATACACTTATTTAACCAAGGCATAAAATGCTTGTCTCCTCTCCATTTAAACGACTTAATAAAAGATGAATAAAGAGGAAAAAAAAAAATACAAAAGGGACAGCAACACCAACAGTTCCTTTTCCAGTGCCTTCACAGCCGGTGAATGACAACCGGAATCATTACACTGTATTCATACGGGAAATACAGAGACTGGCTGGAGGGGGATGACACTAAAGAGGCGGAAGGTTGCCCTCTTTATCATGTGCATTTTAACTTACAGCTAGAACCATTCATATAGTAAACACAATCTAAATAAAAATGTAGAAAGTTATGTTCAAAAGGAAAACAATTTAGGGTCAAAATAGTAATGCCAGTTGGAATTAACTAGGAAATTTTAAGTCTAATTGGGCTTTTTTCTCCTCTGGTAACATACAAAATGCCAGATCTTCAAGTCATCCATATTCAGCTGGATATACGTCTGAGCTTGTACCATTCTATTACAAACGGTATGCACAACACACAGCATACAACAAATTTACACGGACTCTGGAGATAAAAATCATCCAGTGAGTCTCAGTCATCTGATTTCAGATTCACTGTCAAGGGGCATTAATTTGTCATTTCAGAACACAAAGAGGAAGAATGATGTTCCTTATTGCACAAAGACATCTCTTTACTTTAGATTATTTCCAAATGCAGCTACTGCTTAAAGGTTTGGAGTCTGATCCTTTTTTCCATAGCACAATGACAAAAAAAGCTCAGAAGCCAAGGACAGGGA
>NW_010398476.1:0-15643 GCF_000710305.1 Buceros rhinoceros silvestris
GGGCTAAAGAAGACAGACTCTCTTCAATGGCATCCACTGAAAGGACAAGAGGCTATAGCACAAATTTAAGCATAAGGAAACAACTCTAACTGTGAGGGAGGTCAAACCCAGGGACAGGCTGGTGGTATCTCCGTACTCAGAGATGTCCAAACCCCACTCATGTGGCCCCGATCAAGTTGCCCTCGCTGAGCCTCGGAGCGGGGGGTTGGAGAGGCCCCTTCCAGCCTCAGTAGCTCTATGTGACCCCATGAAAAACCTCAAGCATTTCTAAGAGGTTTTATTCCTAGGTATAGCAGATCAAGGGCAAAATGTTTAAATGAAGTAGCATGTGCATCTACAGCCAAAAGCCTTTGGAGGATCTTTTCGTTCATGTTCAATACTGCCAACAGTTTCTACTAGGGTGAGAACAGCAAAGCTCTTGTGAATTTTAGAACTCATGATCACACACACAAGATCAGGCCTTAATGTTTCTAATCTGTGCTTTTCTAAGGACTAGTCCCCTCTGAAATCTGTGCTAAAGCAAGCACTGTAGCTAATCAAACAGAATAATTATACCTAGACAATCATTATTACATTCAACATTAAAAGAGGTTTGCAGTGAAGCTACAGAACAAAATGAGAAAATTTGTAAGTTTCCATGTTGTCCTTAATTTCAATATTTTTTTCCTAGCAATGTCACTATGACACCTTAGACACTTAACTGTACCAGCATAACTTCAATAGTGTGGGACAGGGACAAAAGGGATTCTAGTGCCAAATCCAGCTGTGCCAAGTCAGAACTACTCCAACAGTCTCTTCCCCAGAGTGACTGGGCAGTTAGATCAGCGACAGGGATGGCAGTTTGCCTCTGAGTGTAAGAGCTAACGCAGAAGGAAACAAACCAAATTGAGCCAGCACAACCAGTGCAGTCGGTTAACCTGTGCACACAGTTTGGAGAAACAAGGCGAGGACACCCTGCTTCACCCCAGAAAATGCCAGCCCAGATCCACCTGGTACCAGTTCAGCCCAGCAGGCTTCTGCCCAGGGCCTGGCACTCGGGGGATCTGGGCGGAAAGTGCAAGCGCTGAGCCCATGCAGCGACCACGAACATGGTCCTGCCCCTGCCAAACTGTACTTACGGCCTCCCTCGTCACCCCAAACAGTCCTCGCACAACACCGGTGTTCCCATGAGTCCGACTACGCGACTCGCGTTGTAACGTGGAAGAACGAATGGCAGATTGTTCACGGGACACAACCAAGAAAAGTCATTTTCAAGGAAACACGATTAGCAAAACCAGCCTTACGCAAACCCTTCGGTGTTTACAGTTGATACTCACATAACGAGATCAAAATGTAGCGTAAACACACATAATACTGTATATAAACAGATAATGGGCCTAGGTTTTGCTGACACGTTTGCAGCTGTTTGGATAACTGAGAAATTAGCAAATAAATAAAATCATATTTATAGACATGAAGCAAAGCAAAAATACAGTGCTAAAGTTCCTTCTTTTCGTGATTCTCCCTCCACACCCCTTATCCTGGCTTGCGGTATCTTTACTTATCATTGGCTCTTGTCGCTTCTACCTGACAAATTATTAGATGTTTGTTGGTAAATGCATGCGTGCCAGGCTGAAACTGTTGAGGCGATTAGACACAAAGCAGAACGGTCTGCAGTCCTTCGGCCGTTCATACTCACCTCTGTTCTCTCTGTCCCTTCTGCCTTAAGTATAATTCGAATCCAAGAAATAACTGAGTATTGTCAGAGCCAAAACATCAATTCCTGGAAATCCTTTTGGGTAAAACAAGGGAAACAAATGCGTCATGAATGCTGGGTTTAGCAAAACTTGTTTTCCTACAGATTTTTCTGTCTTGACTTGAATTTTTGGTGCCTAAAACTCAGATGAAAGATTTCAAGAAATCAGATTAAAAACAAAAGTTAATTGAAATGAGATATCGTAAACAAAATTAGATCCATGGTGCTCTTCTAGATAATATCCAGGACATATTTTACCTACTGAAAAAGCTATACGCACAGATCAGCTCCTTCTATTGTATTTTATTAAAAGTGCAACATAGTCTTCTCAAAATGAGCATCCCTAAACCCCATTTTGCAGACAATTTAACACTCTTGAAGACAACTGATATGTTGCTATTTAAAGAAAATACGATTAATTTTTGGCAACTTCTTCATATGACATGATTTCTAAGCAGAAATTCAGCTCGAAGGCTAGATGATATGTTTGAAAACAGAAAGCCAATTTTAGCAAGGCAGTTTTTGGAAAGTAAGATACTGAGTGTTTGAGTAATTTAGAATGCAACATTTTTGCTTTCTACTGTCTTTTTCTTTCAAGATCTAAAAAACATCAATAACCTAAAAAGCCTCACCAGTTCTTTTGGATCTAACCAGAACTAGGTACTTCATTAACACCACAGACATACCCAGAACGAGGAACACGGCCTGTCTCCACGTTAATAGTGCCTTCCCACGTTAGGGAAGAGATTCAGCGGGGGGCTGACCTGTTACAGAAAGCTGGTGAAGATTTGGCCGTTTAACGCACGATGCCTAGACATTTACAGGCTGTCAGCTACCGCCACCACAGACAACAGCGGACAAGGAAACCGGGCACAGCACAGCTTTGCTGCTCCCCGTCTTCCAGGACGGGAAGGAGGAGCAAAGGGTCAGCAGCAAACCCCACACCATGCCCTCTGGGTAGAAGTCTCTTCGGTCTTGGAGCTTTCTGCACCTCACCTGTACGACCCTCGGGGAAATGTCACAGGCACAAGAAGCGGGCTTGCCCACTCTCCTGTGTTTATTGCCCTCTTTTTGCGTGGCTGATTTTCAATGCTGCGCTGCCCTTCTGGGTGCGGTGTTTGATTCCAGCTCGGCTGTGCCCCGCAGAGAACCCCATCCAGAAGCTCACTAAGCCTTTGAAAAGGCAATCCCGTATTGCACAACTAAGGTACCACTAACAGCCTGATTGGTTAATTTTGGTTTGTCTCTAGTGAAACAGGAGGTTAAGCTCTAGTTTCTGCTTAACTTAATCAGGTGCAGCATATGTGCTACCGCATATGTTGGCAGTTGCCGATCCCATCCACAACGTTGTTGAACTAGCAGTAATTTACTCACAGCTTTTCCACTTCATTAAATAGGAAGCAGCAGGTTCCTGCTGTGCCAATCCTAAAGGCATCATGGAAGAACGAAATGGCTGCCACCCGACAGTGACACCCGATGTATTGTGCTTACTCCAGTGCACTGTCAAGAGCTGACATATATATACACACACACACACACAGACACTTTTTAGTTCACTAGCTACATTGTCAGAGGCAAACGAACTGTTGTTTCACAGTTAATCTCTTTCCATTTTGTGCATTTTAAATGGATCTATCTATCTGGTGGCCAAATATGCAACATATTTACTACAGATGGCCTCCCAGATGGAATTGGAAATTAAAATCCCACTGATTTTGAAATAATTTGTTACAGAGATCCAGCTCCTCAGCTGGTGAAATTGGCAGAGCTTCATTGTAGTCACTCCCCCCAGATCCCGGCTCCACAGAATCACCACCCAGCCCTGCTCCTAGAGGGAAACTCTATAAAAGGCTGATCAGCTCCAGATTTGGAGAGGAGGATAAGGGAAACTCCAAAATACAGACCTAAACCTGGTTCCAAATCTTGTTGTCCAGACCGATGTCAGGCTCTTACACAAATCTGCCAATTCATCCATACAGGTCACAAGACTTCACACAGTCGGTGGCAGAAGCTGAGGGAATCAGCCCAAACAAACTCTGGGAAAGTACACACTAGGATTTAAACTGCCTCTCTGCCCATTTATAAACGAATACAGTGCCTCGGTGGCAGAAGAACTCTGAGAAATGTAATTAACCTCACAAGACAGCGCTGCACTGATGAACTGACAGTCACTAAAGCTACACAGTTCCTCATTGGGTTGTTCCTTCCTGTATACAGTCACACATGCCAGGTCCCACAATAAGCACACCCACAAAATCAAACAGCCCAAGAACCAAGACTTCAAAAGGAAATTCACACTTCAGGCATCTCTCAGCTTCTACTCATCCATCTGCAGGTAATGACTTCAGAAGGAGCCATCAAGTGGGCAAATAATTTACTGCTGGATCAGGCATTTTACGCAGGCTTTGGTTGAATCTCGTATCAAAATCAACAGCCCTCCTTCCCAGATTCAGCTTCCTCGTTGCGCCGTGCTCAGGAGAAGTAGATCGCTGTATGCCACACTCGATAAGGCTTCAGAAGGCCAGCCCAGGAGCAACCACTCCAATGTAGCAGCCTGCAGAAAACAGATCAGAAATCTTAGTTCTCCTCTCTCTAGCATAGTTGCAAAGCGTTCCTTAACATTTCAGGAAAGGTAATGATTTCAACTTTCATACGCAAATTGAAAGATTTAAAAAACAAACCCCAACGCACCAAACTTACAGAAGTATTCATATTGCTCAGTGAGGTTAAGTAGGTGGTTACAATAAGTACATAACTAAATGGATGTTTTGCACATCAGATGAAGATGCCTTTTTCAGTTGCCTAGTCTCCCTCATTCTTGTGATACCCTAATTTAAGCAACTAAGCAACAGCTTTTTCAGCCATTGAAGAAATCTATCCTGTTAAAAAAGGGAGGAAGCTTATCCCCTCCCACTCCTAACATAGTAGCTGTACAGCAGAAAGAGACCCCAAAAATCAGACCAGGTATCTCAAATATAAAATATCAACTTTCAAAGCAAAAGTTTTACAGCCCCATCAGCTAGACAGTGACTTTTCCCTCACAGAGCAGCGTAGCAGAGTCCAGCGGAAATCCATGCTACTTCACCAACTCTGTTCAAAACAGGGTCACAGAGATACATCACTGTGGGGTGGTTATGACATGTTCAACACTTGCTTCACGTGAAAACTTAAGCATGACATTCCCATCAAAACTTTTACTCCTACCGTTTACATCCCTAGACCCAGGAAATACCTTATTCCCAGCCCTGCAACAACTTTATATGGGCTTGATTTGACAAACCCTTAGATTTTTACCTAAGACAAAGTAACTATTCACAGTAAACAAAATTAAGTATGCAAACAAGTGCGTTCAGGAGGAAGGCTCTAGTTCCCACTACAGCTTAGAATGCCACCTTACAGATCATCCTCCTGTTTAAAAAGAAAAGGAAAAAAAGACTTTTAATAATCACTTCCATATTTTCCATGCATTGGTAGGAATACCATTGACCTCTTTTTTCCCTTAATCATTCACCTCTGCATTTAACAAACGTTAGGAGAAAAGAGGGGGAGGGCCAAGAGGACAGAGCCTGAAGGTTGCAACTCAGTTCAGTAGTGGTTGAGACATATCTTGCAGTACTTTGGAAATCTGCCAGCTCTAAGCAGAACCCAGTTGGTGTGGAATGAAGGGATGCTGGCAACCAATTAATTCGGCAAATCTCACAGAATAACGTCTTTTCCCATCAGTGACAACTAAAATCTGTTATCTGGCTGCTACTATTGCTGATGAAGGAAAGGTAGATATTTATTTAAACACCAAGCTGTGATTAAAAAAAAAAAGCATTCGTGTTATGAGAAAATGCATAGTTGCAAAAAGACTTCTGTTGTTCACAAACCAACAAGCGTTTCGTGTGGTGTATCCTTGTGCACAGGGAAGTCGTCTCAGAAGATGGGTCCATTGTGACTGGCTTCCGGTCGAAAAGGACCCTACCTAAACCACCTGGGCTCTGCTGAACACTCCTGTGCAAATAAAGCTGCTGTGGACTTTGCTCAAAGTTCCATCCATTTTACCATGACATGTAAATACCGCTGATTTAGAGAGATTAATCCTTTGGGGTACAAAGGCAACCGTGAAGCAAATGCTTGGTTCTTCCCCCGTTAGGAAAGGGAGAGAGGTTGAAGCAGGCCAAAGACGAAGCCACAGCTGAGATAGACCACTACCGTCTGCAGAGGGAGAAGGAATTCAGGAACAAGCAAACAAACGTAAGTAAGAAACCTACATATATCCTCCTGTAGCGTCAGCAGTTACACAAATTGCTTCAAACAGTGTTACATGGAGATTTCTGCAAACCAACACAATCGTACTGGTTAAACACAGAGATATCACCTATGATGTGTGTATGCTTCACTGCGACTTCTTCACAGGCTTGAAACGCGTTTGTAAAGTGATTGTGGACTTTCATCGCTCAAATGGTCCAGATTCTGTACGTGGTTCATGGTGTCCTTTGAAGACATTATCTCCTCTAAGTAAAAAATATCTTTGGGTGTCCTCTTTCTTTAACTCCAGACAGACCTCATTCCTGTCTTGAAACTGAAAGTTTCATTAAGGTCGATGTTTCAGTAAAAGCAAAGATTTAAAATCTTCCTATTTCTGTTCCACTTCAGCTAACTTTGACTACATACAAGGCTGCATCTTTGATGAACTGAAATCATTAAAACTTTGTCTTTTTTCACTGTGTCTTCACAGAAAAAGTGCTCTGGCTGCTATTTCCATACCTGGATTACAGTGCATTTTATACACTTATGCCGTCCTGCAGCTTTCTCTAGTCTTTTCATGGAGGTTCACAAACTGTTCTCTTTTTACTTGGTGACCTTCCTCTTACATCTTTGTTCTTGTTTTTTATCCTGCTTGTTTTGTGCAAAGACAAGGAAACCACATGTTCAAAAGCAGCCACCAAAAAAAAGCCAAAGAGGTCAAATAAAAACTGCTTTACAAACCTGTCATTTCAGTCACACTTCACGTAAAAGATTTTGAGGCAGACATCACAAGCCTTAGGAACAGATATACACGCGGAGTCTCTAATAGACACTGCCAGCCTCCAGACACACTGTCACACAGCCAGGCCAGGTGGAATTGCCTTATACGTAGAATTTCAGATGTTTGCTGACACTAAAATAAAGCAAAAACACCTCTAAAATTTGCTCACCTTCTCAGTCAAGCCAGACTTCTTGTTTTAGGTCTGAAATAGCAGAAGAGAAAAGATGTTGCTTTGGTGTGAACTCAGTTTTTTCATCACAAACAAAAGCTGCAGGAAAAGGCCACTGCCTGCTGACCGAACATTTCACCCAAGCAGGACAGAGCACATACTGCCCCTCAGATGACACCACGTGTACCAGACCACTGCAGTCATCCTTCACACTCCCTGACCCAAATACATTGAATATTTGCCTACACAGAAAAATGTAATCATTATTAACCTATGCCTGGAGAGCAGTCAGGAGTTCTAGCTAAGCCAGTGCTAAGGGAAATCTGATGCCCAGTTCAGTTTACCGGCTCAGGCACTGGGACACAAGTATTTTTAATTCTTTGTCACAGTCTCATTTAAAGCTATTACTCCTCTTGCTGTATCCAAGCTGGGGTAAGTTTTCTCATGCTGTGAGGTGCTCCGCATCAGTCCAGAATGAAGAACAGCAGCAACAGAAAATAAGAATTAATTTCAGGTTAGTGTGACAATACGCAAGATCTTTTTTTCAAAGTATACAAAATCTAAGCCCAGATCCCAAACCAACTTTGTCAGTGCTCATGGTGCTTGTACTCAGGGTTTAAGATCACTGAACTCTGGAGATGTGCAGCCTAGTTCTGAATTTTGTAGCTTCCAAGTCAGTGTAACATTTCATTGACTTTGGAACGACACTAGCATAAAACCAGCATGGGCAAAACAAGAGACAAACCTTCAAGGTCAGCAGCAATCGCAGACTAAGCAGTGCATTGTCTGCATGCGGACAATGAAGAAAAAGGTCTTCCAAACCAGAGGCAAAAATAGGGATTAAAAGAGATGTGTAGAAGAGTAAGGGTTTACTATCTCAAGTTACAGTACTAGCACGAACTGAAAGAGCAGGTCCCTAGTCTACAGAGGCTCCTCTTAAAATTAAAATACTTTTCTTGAGATTTTTCTAAAGTATTTAGTAGTTGGATAATGTGCAACCATCTGGGATCTCTGGAAAGCTATATTCCCCAGCGGAAAAAATCAGTTTCATAAATCTGGTCTAAGCTGTACAATCTTTCCCACATGAGACCCTTACAACTTGTCTAAAAGCTATAATAAAACGCCAGCTAAAAATAGTTACTACAGAAAATGATAATCTGTTCCTGATATTCACAATTACATCGACATCTGCTGTTTCTTCCAAATTGGAAAGTGTTTTACCTCTGGATTATGGACAAACTTCTTGCCAGGTAGGGATAAATAAAATTGCAAAGGTGATTTGTGCAAAAGATCTTAACTTTTCATTCTTTTAAGGACTCGGGTGGGCTGAAATCACATGGGACATAAAGCTAGTTACTCATGCCTTGTTTCCAGTCATCTTCTAGGTATTCCACCAACATCACAGGTTAGCTTCAGCTGCTAGTCCACCTAGCACTGGACCTCTGGCTACTTCCGGCCAGAGAACCACGGCAGGACCAAGAAGAACGTGTTACTTTTTCCTTTCTTACTCTGTCAGCAAGCAGGAGCGTCTTCTGCTCTCTCCTGTGGAATTCTTTAGCTGGAAACCAATTTCTCTGCTGGTATCTGAAGGACTTTTCCATAAGGGAAGAATTCAAGGGATGTTGGGGCAGTGGGGGAGGAGAGAACAAAGTCACAGATTTGGAACGTGTGCATCTGTTTATAACATAACCTTGCTAAAACGTTCAGCAAATCTAAAGTCAATTAAATTCAAAGCGAATGTCCTGATACTAACTGTGCCAGAAGCTGTCTGGTATTTCGCCAGATAAGAAAATGTAACATTAAAAGACCTTATCTGAGGCCTGTGGAGGGTTATACATCACTAACTGCTGAAGACATCTCAAGTACTCTGAGACCATAATTACGCATTGCCAGGAAGCCTTTCCCATGTTTTACTCCTTAGCCGTGCTCACATTCATCCTCAGTGAGGCCAAACGAAGCACGCTGGTGGCAGCACTTAGTTGACTAGTCATTAAAATAGAAAACAAATTAAAATGAGCGATATAAAAGACAAAACACATACAATGTTGTTCCCACAGCGAGCTGGGAAACTCTCATTACACGGGGTGATTCCTATTGCTAATGGGCATACGAAAGGGGTCCCTTTGATCCTGTTTTTATGCATACAGTTCCACCTAGATCACACCCTCGCTGCTAGGGAGCCCTGCGGCATGTTTGCGTTATGTTTATGCTAGATGGTGAAGAAAAATACAATAAACATAGTCATGTATAACCCTCTATTTTGCTCAGAGGACTTGTGCTTTTCAGGTAATGGGCTCCCAAGGTAACATCTCTGCTAAAATAGAAGAGCAAACAACAGAAACCATCCGAAACATGACTAGCAGCTACCACAAGAACATGGAGAGCATGATGAAAAAGCTTTTGAGCACAATATGTGACATCAACCCCGAAGTTCACCCAAACTTCAGACACGCAGTTTAAGATCCACTGATGTGCTGGGGAAGAATGTTTGTAAAAAATGGCCTTGTTTCTTGATAAGCATAAATATTTCCTCATTTATTGTTTCTGTGTGAGAAAAAAAGAACACTAAAGCCAAAAGCACACAGTTCCACATAGGCTTTTCATGTGACAAGAACTGTACAGGGTCTCACGAGCACGTTTTTCACTACTGTTTCCCGTTGGTAGCTAAGCCCATATCATTTAGACAGGAGCAAGTCAACAAGAGCACAATAAAGGATTATTTGAAACCAGCAGCTTTTTGGTGGGAGTCTTTATTCCTTTTCTCTTATAAAATGTCCTGTACTGGGTTGTGGTGTTGCATGAAGTCTGTTTATTCCAATCTTTATTGCTCTTCAAGTCACATGAAATAGAGTGTGACAAAAACTTTTCTAAAAGTCTTTCTGTTTCCTGACACACAGAGTGGTCAGGTTACGGAACACACAGGAAATCTGTAGCTTTTGGTCATTTTCAATGTTTGTATGCCAATTTAAAGCAAAATATAGCTGGCTTGTACTGACAACTACGTTCAGAAGCTGTACTCACAGTATTGTCCTGTTTAACTACAGCACATGTTATATACCTTTGTTAAGTCTGAAGAGTGAGATCAGGAGTAACCATTATTTACAGAATCGCTTTGGTTCAAGGCGCAGACTAGCACATCCATCGTTATCTATACAGCGACACGAAAAGCACAGGAATCCATCGGCTCAAACTCTTCGCCAGTTAGACTAAACAGGACCTTAATCCACAGGTTGTTCACAGAAATCATATCAGTTAGAGCTCCCTTCTGTTACCCCAAGTGACCCTGAGTCATACTTCCCTCTGCAATGGCAAAGATTTTCCTTGGAATAAATCCTACTGAAGTTAGGAAAATACAATTAGCTCCAGTGCTTTCAAGGTGGAGCCCATTAAATTTGATGAGAGGCTGACAGGAGGCACTGGTGAAGGGGGGGTGGGGATGGGGGGGTGGTTCTGGCACACACCTGAATCACAAACCTTCTTAATCCTTGTGTCCACTACAAAATTACACCGAATTAGAAAAGAAGCCTGAGAAATTGCAATGACTAGGAAACAATGGCCATGATTTTCAGTCCACGAAGACACAGACAAATCATTTCAATTTCACGGCAGCTAGTCACAGGCAGTCTCCTCCTCCAGCAAGCTTTACACAGCTGACATGCTGTCATGTGTAAAATTACTGTAAGGCCGTAGTCAACTTAATGTCACCAAACATGACTCCTCAAGGCTGTGCCTGGATGCTACATAATCTCCAGGCCCTGACTGTTACAATCTCCTTGTGCTTTGTTATATTCTCTGGGGAGGCAAGGATGCCAAGGAATGGGGAAGAAACTAGAAATCCTATTGACATCAGCTGAAAGGCTCATCTATTTAGGAAGGCTTTGAATCAAGCTGTGATAGGCTTTGAATTACTGAGGGGCTGGAGAAACTCCACTCCTAAGCTAGGTGCACGAGCCAAACCCGGCCCCCTCCTTCACGGCACAGGGCCATCAGGTTGCTGCATTGCCTATGTGCACGTGTCTCGAGTTTGGGTCATGGCTCCGGAGCCAGTGTAGTGCTCCGCTGAGAAGCATGTATTTTCTGTGAACTTGAACAGTTACCAAAGTGGACCCTAATCTCTCCCAGGAACTCACTGCTGTGTTCAGGACTGCTCCGCTTTCCCTTCTGGGCTACCTCAGCACCCTTTCCCCAGGTTATCACTTCCAAACACACAGAAATGCGGCACGTTCAGCTGCAGAACTAAAGCAATGGGGTTTCCCCTGCCAGCTGTAGGGCATAACTGTACACCCCTCCGCGCAGTGAGAGCAGAATTGCCACAGTGCAGTGGGCAGCAAGCTAGAGAAACAGCTCTTCAGGAGGCCAGCAACCCAGACTTCGTCACATAAAGCTTGGTCTTCCTGCGTTGTCCTGCTTCTTTTTATGACATTTCCCCTTTCTCTCATTCTGTCACCAACCGCTCTGGCCTCCTTTCAAGGCTACTCTCTAATATTCTGGTCTCAACGGCCTTGAAAAAGACCAGAGCTCATGGCAGGGGACAGCAGAAGCCACCAGCAGCGTGGATGAGTGCTGGCTGGAGGGGACAGTGCAGCTGTACCATCTCTCATGCAGTGACACTGCACTGCAGTCACGGCTATGACCTGCCTGTGCCCTTACTATCACCTGCATACCTGAGATATAAATTGGGTCTTAAGTACTACTTTCTGAACATGATTATTCTCTTCATCTGAGGCCAGGATGAAGAGCTATCACTCATGAAAAAGGAATGAATTCATTACAGTTAGCTCTTTGATCTTGAGAGAGATAAACCTGAGAGCTCTGCGCACTCTGTGCAAGTCTTTATTCTACATTCATTTCTATTTCAGACAGGGGAAGGGTGGCTATACCACCACTTTTAGCTGCACAGAGGTAAAAGTCAAATTAGACTTTATGTGATTTGGCAAGATATTGGGGATTTTAAATGCAGAGTGTAAAGTGCCAGCTGCATCAATGGAATATTGAGGTGCCAAGAAAATGCCTGCTGAATTTACAAGCACTCAAAATATCTTGTATGTGACATTTGCATACTTGGGATAACAGCAAATAATCATTCCATGCAAAAGAAAAACATACAATGGATGGAAGAAGGTTGAATTTCAAAATGCTCTCAAATGTATGAGAAAGTAGGAAGATGGTTAGCCTGCATCAGCGGGTAGCCACCACAGACGATTACAAATGACTGGTCAGATCACCCTTCAGCAAAACAAGCCCGCAAGGTTGGACCAAACATCAGTTCAACGATGTCTGTAAGGGCCTTGACCACACATTCCCTCTTCCCCCGCAATGTGCTTCTCGCCGTGATTCATGTTCCCAGCTTGTCCTCAGCCTGTCCCAGCCCCCAGGGAGGTGCCTAACGCTGCCCCCCGCCTGCCCCACTCCCCGGCTGGGGTGGGACAGGCCTGGCTGCAAGGTCCTGCCCTGCCAGCCCCTGGGGAGCATCCCAATTCCCACAGTGCCCTGACACAGTTACCTAATATTTGGGAATGCTGTTGCCAAATGAAAGAGCAACCTCTCACGTATCACAAGGCAAAACAAATTTAAGAGATAGAAAGGCACTTACAGATAGCAGTCATGCTATTTACACTCATGTGTAAATCTATTTTTCATAAATACCTCTGAAATAAGGTTTTTAGCAAACATCTGTAGAGCCCCTGCAACAGTTTCCTCTCTAGAGCCATGCTCTTCCCTTGGCAACACTGGTTACCTGACCTTGACACTGCTTCAAACAGCCAGATTTTCTTCAACATCATTGGAATCCAAACCCCATAAGGAGTAACTATTATCCTCCCCCCAGCCCTGGTGACAATGTACGTAGCAAACAGTGATTAGCACTTTCAGTACTCCAATTAGTATCTTCTTACTATCAATAAATCAGCATCAATCAAATTAATAAAGCTGATTCAGGGTCTGTGTCTGCTCCCGTCAAAATCACTGCAAAACACCCGGAGTGTGTGATATCAGGGCTGAAACAACAAGCTCCGCAAGTTTCCTAGACTGGCTGAATTCTACACCGACTTGCAAGAGGAGGTCAACAAGGCTTTTGCCGTCTGAAGAGCAGCTGTATTATACAATAACTTCTAAATCCACTGCTATCAAGTGCCTCAAACAACAAGTAGTGGAAAAGGTCAGTGGAAAGAGCAAGAACTCATGACAGGGCTGAACTTCCCTGGCCGTTTTCCCTTGGTATTCTCCTTTGAGTTATAATGTATGAGGATGTAGTGATGTGATTTCCATTCACAAGTGATGAGGGAAGATCTCTGAACTCAGGCAGGTAAGACAGAATACTTTTCATGTCTAAATAAAGTGAAATGAAACAGACATTAATAAAATGCTCTATGTAGAGGCTTTTTTCTGACTTTCCCATTAACTTCTGAAGAGTTTGGAAAATGAGATCTGGGAAGTCAGAACCAGATGTTACTCTGTTACACGGATAATGATATTAACTTAAATTGGATTTCATCCCCTGTACGTAGTTGCATCAAACTTGGAAGTTCATATAATTTGTTAAACATACACCACTCTTGTAACTGATCACATGTAGGATGTAAGTGCAGGTGTGGAGCTCTTTACAGAACAAAATACTTCAACCCCTGACTTAAAATATTTTGTAGTTCAAGGACTGTGAGCAATATCTCCCTGTAAGATGGGACAAGATGACCTGCTGTTGCAGAGCTCAGGAACTACAACAGGACAGGTGACCACAGGCTGCCACTGACATACACCCACAGGAGAGATGAACTTGCAGACACGTGCTTTCTTTCACAAGCAGCCTTGCCCAGAAGCATCTTTACCTGCAGACAATGCAGGGAAGATGTCTGTGTGTAAGGCTGTATTGAGCATCCCCGCAGCAAGAGGCCGTGCTGAACTTTGGGTACATACCCAGGCAGGGTGAGACTTCAGACTGAGTCTGGGGATGAAATATAAACATGGGTTTAGGCTACTAAGCAATGCCTTCCAACATCTGCAGAGGCATTGGCTATGAGCTATGCTGACAGGCAGGTTACACAGTCGAACTGCAAACATAGCTATTGTGAAATTTGAACAGTTCCTAAAAAAAGAAAGGATGAGCCTTGCCCCTATGGTCCACTTAATGGGAAGACAGAACCTTCAGCTGGAACTTCTCTTAACTCAGACGGTATGAGAGACTGCTGCATCTTTCAACTATGGATTTGTTTTTTCCCAAATGTGTGCGGTCTAGTCAATGTTACCGAGACACAATTATTCTTCAGTCCCAGCCACCTGTCAGGTTCCTACTCTAGGATGCGCTCACCAAAAGACTAACCCGTGGGAACGGTACCCATGTGGCATCTCACTGTCACCTTCTCCACACCCTGGGGCAAAGAACATTCCCTGACTGTCCAACAACTGAAGGGGGAGCCAGGTGCTACTAAAAATAACCACAAGGGGAGGAAAGGATACCGGGCACGGATTTCAGGGTAAGAGCAGCGATTCCTGTTCTTTTACATTGCAGGAAAACACCACAGCCATGTGTTGATTAAATTGGAAACTTGAACGTTATGTAAAGTTAAGTTCTGCTTCACGTATACAGTTAAATATACTTCAGAATAATTTCCTCCAGTTCTTCACAGACATAGAGGAAATGCCTGTTACACAATGCACCAGTGTCATGTATTCCTGCCAGGTTCACTGTGGCCTGTCCCTCGCAGATTTGATTATTCCGCATTTTATGGTAGTATAAGGCACTTCAAACCCTGAGTCTTCCCCAAGGAATGTTAACGCTTGTTAGAAGTACATGACCCAACCCGTATTACTACAAAACACTTGGCAAACGTTACATCAGAGTACTATTAACACACCCTATTGCACTTAGAGGGCATGACTGCACGCGGAAAGCCTGATGACTTGCAAGCTTGTTAACTGAGACTCCTCGTAGCTTTTATGAAAGAGATGCCACAACTGAACTACCTGACCCAGGGCGATGCCTGAAAGTCCCTCTTGCCTCAGATATCCGATCTATTTATGGGTACATCAGACTCCAAATTTCCCTATCACTTTTAAAAATACAGAGCTGTGCTCTAAAACCTGCTAGTTTGGTTAAAAACAAGCTTTCTATTAAATATCATGAGATAAACGACCTCAATACTTGCTATTAAATAGACTTTGCTTTAAGAAGTATTTACAATTCGATTTACTGGTAACAAACCGAACAATGCAAGTATCGATACAGAACAGATCAGCAATGCCAATACAACCTGGTTTGTATAAGCTCCCCTATACATTTCATGTAAATACTGACTTTACAACCCTGAGGCACTGATCTATTGCTGAAAACAGATGGATAGATAAAAGCAGATAACATAAATGTAATTTAACCGAGTATGTACGTGTGTCACTTCGGAAAATAAATCTAGCATGTTGTGGCAGTCGTCTTTCCATTCAGGCTTACTTGAGGGAAATCGTGCAGCAGGAGGAGGTACGTTACCTCTTACTCATGGTCTCCCAGCTGTTAGCAGTAGTGAAGAACATTTAATAAATGAAATAATTGTGTCTTACATCAGATTAACACTTCTTAACAACTTATCTACTAATACCAGTTTCACTGTTGTCTATTAACACTTAGCTGCCCCGTCCGCCTGTGCTGTGGGAGATGTTTCTCGTGGCACAGGCTGCCAAACCGGTTCCGCACGTTTTTCCCTAATGGCTTTTTCCTTCCGCCCTGGGGGACGGTAAA
>NW_010398476.1:15673-30532 GCF_000710305.1 Buceros rhinoceros silvestris
TCAGCACGTTTTTCCCTAATGGCTTTTCCATTCAGCTCTGGAGTAAGTAAATCAACATTCAGCACTTCTCACTTTTTTTTAAACCATTTTTCTTCCATATCATTTCTAAGTACCCTTTGGAGTCACCCACAAAAGCAACGTTGAGGCAACAGTTTACTCCACGGATCTTCACACATTTCCGTAAGTATTCCAATTCCTACTAACTTGCACAATTTTTACTAACAGATATATATGAGAATGACTACATATCCTACTACATATCCTTTATATTAAAAAAGTTAAAGTTATTTTCATTATTCATTCAGTTTCTGGTTTTGACCATAATAATCTACCCTGGAAAAAACAAAACTACTTTCCTACCATTTTGTCAAATTCCAGCCTGAATGATTAATCAGTTTTCCCTTAATCAGTGCTAAAAAATAGCCAATATTCACTATAAAGGTTTTTAGACCTGGCTTAGGAGAATGCTCTCCAAAGCAATTACAGGTTTCCTGGGAATATTCCTTCCAAACTTTTGGTTATGTAAAACCGTTGTAAGAAAAACATCCTAGAGTTGCTTGTCAGCTGCTGGGAATCACTGTTAGTCAGATGATACCAACAAAGCAGCAATCACCTCAGTTTTGCGAAAACCTCTGAGCTCTGCGTCAGCATCTCTCTCTGGCACTTACCAAGCTGTGTGTGCCATAACGTCCCAGCACTTCCGCTGCTCTGCTGATGCTTCTGCTCCTATCTGGAACCAGATTCAGTAAGAAAAACAGCTTGGGATGGAGGGAGTTGCCAGACTGACAAGACACACGAATAAATGGCGACCCCAATGCGCATGGTCACAGGTTGTGCTGGGTTGGTGTGCAGTCACTCTGACCCCCAAAATAGGCCACCGTCAATTAGGTGGGCTGCAGAGCACACTAGAGAATTAAAGAGAATGTCAAAGCAGAGTGTGTCTCAGTAAAACTGGCATTTTCTGAAAAAAGCTTTCCATTAAAAGTTCAACTCGAGCTTTAAATTGTGATACTATATTATTTTCAATGAGAGTAACTTTTAAGAAACTTATTCTGAAGCTATTAAATACCTTCTGCAATACCCTCTGGAATACCGTCTGCTTGAACAGAACAAATGGATATGGCCATGTTCAAAGCAACACGAAAATTTCTCACAGCTGTGATCCATACAGAAATTCAGTAATTCCACAGCAGAGCATGGTGCCTTAAAAATGCGATTCACTGTTTGAGATGTGACTTGTTCAAGCACTAAGACCAGTATTTATACTCTTTGGTGGTTAAGAAAGATATCATATTCCGAAGAAAATATGTTCTACACAGAAGCATGTGGACTTGTCAGCGAACACTGAATGCAGTCATAGATATTAACACGGTATCAATTGCCTTGTGGATGGTAAAATCACATCCCTGATGTGCTCCAGAATGAAAATAGCTTTACTCTCCCCGAAACAGTGAGCAAACTTGTATCCTACATACGAACATGGACTCCAGCACTCCTCAAAATCTTCTGCAGCTTTTAAATTAAACTTGAGATTCATTCCTTAATACCAGGTGCAAAAAGCTAAGATTAGCTGTGTACTAGTTAAGGCAGCATATAATTAAAATTCAAAGCATTAAGAAAAACTCACTATGCAGTTTATAGTTGAGACACAGGCATAAAGTTTAACGAGCCCCTTTGTTTTCTCACCCCCCTGTGACTTGTTCCAAGTCTTTTAACTATTTTTTTGCCTTGTAAACTTCAGGTCCATGAGAGGTGAAGATCAGTTTGAAGCCGCTTACACCATAACGAGCGTGTCTGAGTTTACGTTTCACTGACTTGCTGCCACTCAGCTGCTCTTGTGAGACTGGAGTCTTGCAGAGTACGAACAGCAACCAAGTTCCGAAGTCAACGATAAACTGGCACTGCAGCAGTTACAAATGTCTGCACAGGGAAAACATCAGTAGTACACGCACAAGCATTTGCTGGCCTTACAGGTTACTACTGGAGTTCAGACCTCAGCACGTCTATGAAAGAACAATCTTAACATAGACCGAGAAATGAAAGGAAGCACACTCCAACGACATGGGTTTGTAAGAAGTCCAGTACCTGACTTAAAACCTCGGGCTACTGCCCTAAGGAAATTGCTAGAGGGGCAACATCGAGCTCCCCTGCACTGCAGTGGCTTTCACCAACCATTAAGGCACCCTATATTTTTTTGTGGATTTGTTCTAATACAAACGAGGCAGAGAAGGTCTGTTTTCCAAAGATCACACTCCTGATGTGACCGAAGGACTTGGAGTCATTTCTCCACAATTCTAGATACTGAATTCGTCCCTCTTTTACAGGATCCTTGCTCAAATTAAGCACATTTAGCTCACCAGGGGAGTGCAGATGCCAGAGTAATTGGTCTGTTGGTTAGTCTCTTTCTCATAGCCACTACCCTCATTATGAAGAATGAAGGAAAAAAAAAACAAAACCAAAAGACCCCAAAACTTTCTTGGCCCCTTACTTTCATCAGGCCAACATTTTCTCTCACATCAAAGATAACCTGTTGGTTTTTTTTTTCACTTCTAACATGTATACTGATTTATTCCCACCATAACCTCCCTAATTTCTACTTGCTTGATGGATCCAGCTTCCATTATGCTTTAATTACCTCTTCAAATCAGCATCTTCATGCTTTCTCCTTCTCCAACAGGAATTCCTTATAGACACACACTGCATCGCTTCATTTTCCTCCTCCACACTCCTCACAGGAAGCTTTATTTTACTACAAATCCTACCAAAAGAGCATGACAACCGTAAAACAAATAGTGTTATGAGACTACTGACTATCATATTACCCAATAATGTCTCAATAATTTGTTTTCTCATACCCCACTTCATCTACTGTCCCGTCGTACTACAAACTCCTGCAGACAAGGACCATCCTTCCTTGTAACCCCAGCCCCGAGCCCCACCCTCGCTGCAGCCCTGGTCCGTGACTGTGTCCAGTGACCAGACAAGCTGTAACTACCAAACCACAGAGCCGGTGGTTTTGTCGTGCCAAGCCGAACACAAACTGAGGGGCAGGATCCTGCCTGGAGCTGGGTTGCAGGTCTGCTGCACGTGCCTGGGCGCTCGCGAACACACTCAGAGGATTGCCTGCTCTGGCAACCGTGAATCGAACTTCTGTGAGGGATCGTGCAGCCTTTGTTCACAGCCTGCTTACGCTGACACGGCTGCACCAAACCTCTTACAGCTTGAAGAAAACGTTTGCTAAAATCAGCTTAGACTGCAAAGAGGAGCAGGCTGAACCAGGGCGTTCGACTTCTTTAAAGTGAGCAGCAATAGGTAATTCTAACCTGTCCCTTTGGTAAGAAAGCAAGAATATTCCTTCTGTTTATCCTGGGGTCGGATTAAAATGGCACAATGTAAACAAACAAACAAACAAACAAAAAAACCCTTTGCATTGTTTTTACTGAAAGACTTGACTTTTACAGGTCTGACCTGAATTAAAAATAATGACCCTCCAAATTCCAAACCTTCTTCATATAAATACCAGCTGCCCATTTACAGCATAATTTGAGCCTGTTCTTAACTTGAGGCTGGCTCCCACCACCTGCCATTAACAGCTTGTGCAAAGCTGGATCTCATTGTCCAAGAAGAGGAGAAAACCATCAAAGTTATTTCTTAACCGATCCCTCCTCTATCAGGCCCATCCCCGGGCATGCCAGTGCACTGCTGGTAGGCAGGCTGATCTGTCCGAGAGACAAAGAAGGGAAGGGTCTACTGCTTTCCCATTACTGCTGGCGAATCTTATTAAAATAACAATATCTATACAATAATTAGATGTTCGAAATAATGGGCACTGCTCTAGTTCTGCCCTCTTCTTTCTTTATTTGACTCAGTATTTCAAGAGAAAGGGACTCAGTGACCTCTAGTTCTGACCTTTATATCAAGTATTTCCGAGATCTGCAGCTCAGTTTTTTTAATCTTACCTTGACTCCTCTTCAGTGGCCCCCCCTTACAAACTCCCCCAATTACCTCAATATTCACAGTATTCCCTAAAGCATCACTACATGGAACACTATTATCTCTTGCCTATTTTATCTATTAACCTTAGGAACATTGGTGAGCTATTATACGGGCAATGACTGTGCTTCGTGAAAAAAGACAGAAAAAGGGCTACGCTTTAAAAGCGGATGTGGAAATGGTTTGCCATTTAGGATACATTTTGTATTTTCTTCTAAAGGGAAAAGAACTAGGTATTTCAGAATCAAAGCCGAGGCATGTCAATTAAGCCTCTCGGCTGCTTTGCATTTGGTGAAGCACTCATATATTTTTTCAAAGATGTCTCTACTTGCGTGTGTTTTTCCCCACACACTTTCTGTTGCTCAGTCCTCATAGAGTGTCCTTCAGAAGGCAAGAGCCACCTGGGCTGGGGATGAAGACATCCTCGATCTCTAACTCTAGCCCCATACTCTGTTTTCCAGGTCAGCTCCCAGGTTCTTCGTTTGGTGATGCTGTGCATCTGCCTGGGGATGGGAAACAGACTCCTGAGGAGCAGGATGCTTCAGGAGAAATAGATGGATCAGGAGAGAAGGAGCAGTCAGCAGACAAGTGACAATGATAGCATGAGACAGCAGTTAAAGCTGGAGAAGAGATCTGCAAGAGCAAAGCTCATGCCCATCCACGTATCTCCAGCAGAACCAGCAAATTATTTGCAGAATTATTTATACCCTAATAAAAAATGTTTGGGGCTTTTTGGAATCTGAAATTCAGAAATATCATCCAAAAAGACGGCTGAGATCAATTTTTCTGCTCTCCCTGGTGGTGTGTTTGGTTTTTTTAAATTGCAGATTTGGCTGTGTGATCAGATTGCATAACATTGCTGATTCTAGATAAAACGGGAGAGAATTCGTCTGCTTCACAGACTCAAAACATAATGTTTTGATCTGTTACTGATTGGTTACTGATATTTTTTTAAAAAGAAAAAAGAAACCTGTAACTTTCCATTTTTCCAAAGAGCCCTAAAAGCCTTTGAAAACTGTTTTGAGGGGCAGAGCATCAGCAGAGGCATACAGATGCTCTGAGCACAGGGGAAGGAGGTGTCCTTCGGGCTCTGCTGTACATTTGGGGCAAGATTTCAAAAGCACCGCTCTTATTGAGCCTCCTGCAGAGACAGGCGCATATCCCAAAGTAGTCAGGACGATTTAGAGGTGCTAAGTGTTTCTGCTTAAGAAAAAAAATCCTATGTATTTGGTGCTTTCCGTGTTTGAAGCTGTTATTTAAATCACATAAATTTTCCTTTGAAATAGAATGCTATCCCCAACTAGAACTCAGTGCTAATTCCATCTTTAATCAGTAGATGGCACCGTGAATACATCAAAACAGGATGAAGACCAGAGAGAAGTATAAATTTATCCCCCCAAAAAAAGAAAAAAAAAAAAAAAAGACACCCAACTTGACACACATAAATCAGGAATTAAATTCAGAGGGTGTAACTTTCCCACCCATTCCACCCCTCCAAAAATAAAATCTGCTGTGGAGCATGCTGGGGTACACCCTGATGTACAAAGAGCATCTATACCTAAAATGTCCCCAGCCTTGCCCTGTCACTGACCTACATTATCTCACAGCCTCCTGCGAGATTGAAAAAAAACCACAGGAAGGGGGGAAAAAAAAGAAAAAAAAAAAGAAACCAAACACACCTTTTCCTCTGTCCTCCCCCTGCTCTGAAGAGTGCCTCTGGAGAAGGCAGCCTTCCCCAGCTGGAAGGAGGGCCCAGGAGCAACCCAGCAGGGAGCTGAGAGAGGCTGGCGGCAGCGCTGCAGATCCAGCCCCAGAGGTTGCGCTGGCATTTGGAAACGCGCCTGGGGCTCCTGCTCCGTGGATGAAAGCCCTTCAGCTCGGGTACTGCAGCGTGGGTACAAACACACGCAGGGGGTCCACGCGTCCGCCCAGCAAACCACAGGCTGTTGGCAGCTTTAAGGCGGAGAGTAGACAGGTGGAGAAGAGTTTATGAGACTTTTTTTCTTCCACACAAAGAGCAAAATTTCTACTTAGGATTTAAAGGCTGGCAGAGGCAGCCGCAGCCTCACCCTTTCCCTCACCAGTGCCCTAGATCCCTGACCGAGCCCACAGCTCTGAGAAGAGCCTTGCTGCCTGCAGTGCACACTTGCCAGGAGGCAAGCTCTGTTCAAGGGGACAGTTTGGTGCATCTGGGTGTTTACTCCTCTCCTGGCCCAGCCGCACTCATCCTAACCTGTGCTGGTAGGATAACTCTTTTGACAGGCACGGAGCTGGCACCCACCTGGCACCTCTTCGCACCCCCTGGGCTCCCCCAGGCTTCACTGGCAGGTGCAAAGTGCACAGAGAAGGCATGTTCCTGCACACACGCCAAGTGATGTGCAAGATGTGCTCACCCCCAGCAAAAATCTGCTGCCTTAAATACGGGCTCTCCATGCTTTTGTATATCAACAGTGAGTGTGAATATCCTGCCTGTCCATCTGTTCCTTAAAGGCTTCTTTCTTCTGCTGTGTGTTAAGAATTTCTCCCCAAATCTTCTTCAGCAGCACAAATCACATCAGTGACATTTATAGGTTAAGTAAATAGTATGCTGCTGACATCACCTAAGCACAGTAACAGGCACAGTTCAGTTGTCTATGGATAGCTTTAGTGCTACGGACTTCAAGCTCCATTTATCTTGTTCTCAATGACCAGTAATTAAAACGCACAGTAACAGAAGCTGGGCTCTGAGAAGCAGTAGCTCCACCACGCAAAACACAGAAATTTTGTCAACAGAAGAAAGAGTTCAATCAACAGTTTCAACCATGGCACAGAAGTATAAGCTCCAACATTTAGAGAGGAAAGCAGTGCAACAGCAAGAAGATGAGCTTACCTTGCATGGAGCCATTTCTTCCCAGGTCCAAGGAGCAGATGATGTACATTTTTGCCACCTCAGACTCTGCGCGTCTAGTTGTTGCAAAGTGATTTTTCTTCCTGACCATTCCTTATTATTTTCTTAGCCTGCCTAGCAGACACAACTCAGGAATTACCAATACCATCAGCAGTGACACGATTGATTAAGTCTGAGCAATACCAGCTTGGGTTTTGCATTCAGTCAGAGCTCTATAATGGCAGCACAAGGGGCCTCGCTTGTTGAGCAAGAAGGGCTTTATGTCACTTGTCCCTAGAGCAAGGCACAAGTGAGCTTGACAGAGGAGGCAGCGAACATACTGTCAGAAGCCATATTCGCAAGGAAAAGGCAGAACAATGGAGATTAAATGACAGTGCAGAATCATCCCCGAGGCTCAGATTTTCCAGGCTTCCCCGTGACACCTGCTAGAGGCACAGGGGAGGACTTGGAATGTTCCCTGTGGAGGTCTTGCTGCCTGTACCAAGGCACTGAGGGAAAACCTGCAAAATCTGTTGCAGCTCTTCTAAAAATCATAGGCCATGCAACTTCACGTCCAGCTGCACACTCAATTTCTGGCCTGTTTTCCAGTCTGAAACCTGGACTGGAAAACAGCAGCAGGATCACACTGAGTCCAGCAATTTTTTTACTCTTTCTCTCTGCACAGGAGCATAACTCCTGCCTGCCCTCCTGCTGCAATAGTGTAGTTCACTTCCAAGAGGTTGTAATAAGAAAGGAAATAATTACTTGCTATGAATGGAAAGAGGTTACGCAGGCCACTTGCACACCGCTAACTCGGTAATTGCACCATTCTCCCACGAGACTGGAGAGACACTGACCCCATGCCTGCCCTTCCAACACTGTGCCCAAACCATCGCACCAGGGTACTCCGCGCCTGAGCATCTCTTCCTGGGGATGCTCTTCCAGCTTACGTGGAACAGTAAAGCATTTTTTGGCTGGGAAGATGGTAATGAGAATTTAGGATTTTCACTTGAGACACACAGCCTCAGCTCCAGCCCTAGTGCCAGGGAGGAGTCGATTTTTCCACAGACAGGGAACGAGCTTGAGCAGTAAAAGCTGAACCGATCAGCTCAGACTGTAGCAGCCCGATAGCTACCAGCTCCTCCCAGGACGACACCTTTGCTCAAACTCCTGGTCTGAGTCAGATGGAAAAGTTAAACCTTGATACTCTCTTTCCTAGATTTGTGCTGGGACGGCTCTAAACGCTTGTGCAGTAGTGAACACCAACATTTCCAAGTCTTAGTAAATACACTCAAAGTCCACCTACAGCAACTTACCGCTTCATTACAGCAAACAAGACATACTTCTGGGGGGTCACATACTTCTGGGGGGTCACGTGTCAGGCTGGCTGTAGATTTGAGAAGTCCCTCGTCACTTCGGATGCTGGAACACACAGAGACGATGGACACTGCTCACTTCATAGCTCTGTATGTGTCTTCCTGCTGGTGTGCAGCCATCACCACCCTGCCTCTTTGGACAACCCCTCGGGTTGGTACAAACTCAGAAATCTTGTGGGCAGCTCTCAGCCCTGTCAGAGACACTGTCGTTTTAATCTTGAATCTTCACTTAGTTTTGCCATCTTCTGCCTGTAAAATGGGAGTGACAATAACAATTACTTAAAACTACAAAACTAATTGCATTCATGAGCAGTCTCTCTGTGCCCCCTTTTTCCAAAGAGCTTCAGGTACAATGAATCCATTCTCCTGTTTCCCCCTGCCACTTATTTAGATGAAAAACATCAGGGCAGGAAAGGTTGCAAACAATTAGCACAGTTCTGTTGCCAGCATCCCATTGCCAAACCTCTGAGTTCACAAAGAGGTTCTTCCATACCACTGATGCTCTCCATGGATACAGGGCTGTGCCCAAGCAACAGCAAGACACTAGCTCATGTTCGCTGCTATCAAGGACTGCGGTGCCTTAACCAGAACCTGAGGCCACTAACTCCCACCAGTACGAGAAATAATCCTTAACTGGTGCCAAAGTGTCTATAGGACCTTTGAAATGTCTTCACCAAACCGGTCTCCTGTGCCTGCTTACAAGAGAAGGGTAAGTTATGAAGCTGGAGCCACCACCTGCCTGGTAGTCAGTCTGAAATAGAGCAACCCGCGACTGCTCAAACAGACAGATAGAGCGGACATTTCACAATCAACAGCAGAGAGAGCACGGCCAGCAGCAATATTAGCAAATGTACGTAGTTCATTCACACTTGTTACCAATAAGGGATTGTTTTGCTATGTACTTTCCTCCTTGCCCAACAGGGTTTTCTACGCAATTTTCTCGCAGCTTCAAGTTGGAACTTGCTTATAAAAGAGAAAACTATTTTCTTTGGCATGGCTAAGCAAAATTAACATTATTTGTGCCATGGTGTATTAGTAGGATATTATTACGTATTTTGTTTAGCCAGAAAGGATATGTTTAAGGTAGTGACCAAAATATATCTTTAAGACACCCAGAACACGTGCCTGCCACCTTGCTGCTTCCCACAGGGAAGCCACGAGGCTGGCAGCACCCTCCTGCCATCCCCTGCCACCCCACCTCCCTCACACCAGAATGGCATGCCTTTAGCACCAGTCTGTGAAACCAGTCTTGTGAACCAGTCTGCAGTTTTCAGTTTTCTCTGTACCTGCGGCTAGTGGTTGTTTAGATCGCTTCGATATTATTAGAGAGCAGCAATGACTGATCTGAAGCCTGTTTAAAATTACCAAGGGTATTTTGTTGTGAACAGCTATTTGCTCGCCAGACCATCTCTCAAGAGCTTACTTACATATTTTGATTTATAGCTAAAGTCTGAAAAGGTTTTCCTTTAAGTTCTACGCCTTGCATTCCCCACTCCAAAACACAGAGTCCCTCCAGGGTCCTTCTTCCCCTTGCAACTGCAGCCACCCTCACTTTTCTGGACCTCCCCTGCAGGACTCCACAAAGCACGGGAGGAAAAAAGTCACCTGGCAGCAGATACTGGCCTGACTGTAACCCCTCAGTCGCAGAAGATGATGGAAGCAAATCCCACCAGCCTCAACAGGCTTTGTATCTATCCGCTAGTAAAACAAAGTAATCTTTGAAGTGTACTCGGGCTGTGGAGCAGCCAGAGTTTCGAAGTACGTTCACAAAAGTGAAGCAGCTCTACTAGAGGTTAGTAGCAGAGCCTGGTGAACTTAACCTGAGAGGCACGGACACCCTCAAACTGCGCAGCCACCGGGCTGTGGACAACCAGACTACATTCTGCGTTTCATTGCAAAGAAGCTTTTAACTCCTCAAGTGTAAGACTGAGCCAATGTCAACGTGAACCTGGGAAACAGATAGCTGTGTAACAGCAATTTGAACTCCGATTTCAGAAGCAAGCTGAAAGTATTATACTAACAAAATGCACTTTATGGCATAGTCCACACCTAGTCTTAGATGTCTCACAGACCCTTAGTGGGGTTTTTTCTTGGTGGGGTTGTTTTCTGCGTTTGGTAGTATTTCATTTACAGGAAGGTTGAAGATTTATGCCAATATATGCACTTGCACCATATTTCTTTAAATATGTTCCAGGAAATGCCATACTCATGAACTGCTCTGTAATGTAACCCTTCAGACTGGAGCAATTCATGAGATCTCGAGAACAAAAAAGCTTTTTCTGCAGGTATAGTTAATCAGGAAGAAAGTACATGCCACATTAAATCCCCTAAGGGATTCTAGTGCCCAACGAGAATATGGCCAGTCTGTTGTTTTGCTGGCAAAGCTGTCACAGGACAGACGTCCTCATTAGAGCTCCATTTTCACATTCTCTGGATATGGGAGCAGAAGCTTTGCCATCTCTGCTCTGAGACCTTTATTGGTTGTAACACAGGACAGACTCCAAGGAAAATTCTCAGCCCTACAGTCCAAGAAGTTCACAGTGTAAGAAGCAATTCACACTAAGGATAAACTGTGAAATGCATTCTTAAAAGTGTTTTATTACCATTTTTCTTCGGCCTGGTGCTGGAGGTAGGTATCTTTCTTTGACACAAAGCCCCTTGTCCCACTGCCAGTGTGAGAGCTCCAGGGACAAAACTGCAAATTGGTTTCCAAGTCTATTTTAGGAATAGTTTAATAATCAGAAGAGGAAATGTGCTATTCAAATCAAATGGCTAAATCTTTCATTATTAAAGGTGATAGGCCAAGATCTGCTTTAATAGCACAGAATGAAGAACGAAATGCAAATATCCTAGCACAGAGAAGCTGCGCAAGGTCCAGCGCCTGCTGAAGTCATGCGTTTCTACCTGCTCTGGTAGGGGATAAGGCCATAGAGTCGCTCTTGGAAGACAGAAAACCAGGGGGCTGGGGCTGGCATCCCTCTCGCAGCACAGTGCAGGCAGCCCACACAGCACCACATGCTGCAGTGGTCAGTGGCAGGCAGCTCCCTTGCTGCAGCACGCAACCCCCAGCATGTCACGACAAACTCTGGCTGCCTGATAGCCTCCAGCAAGCTCATCCTCCAAAGAACATCTATCCAACACCGCCACACGAAGACCTCAAAAAGCAGCAGATTAAGGGACAGGACAGCTCTAGACATTGCCCTTTCCTTCTCACTGCTGGAGCAGACCCAGTTAGAACAGGATGCTGAATTACATCAAGCTGGCACATAAGGCAATAATCCCCCAAACACAGAGGCATGCACCTCTCTCGAGCCTGGCACATGCCAGCAGGATGCGACACAGACACTCAGGCTGTACCTGCGCGGTATTGCTGCATACAGCAGCTAAGAGTGGCCCGTACATTCCAATCCAGTTCATCTCAAACGGCACCCAACAACTCTGCTGGTAAGAGAATATAAACATACTCCCAATATGTGGAAGCAAACCTAGATTTGTTTACAACTAGCAGAGAAAGGTTCCTCAGTGCTTTTACTCAGCTATTTTTGATTGGTTTGATTACTCATTGTTCAGTTGCACAAGTGGAAGGTGGTTTATAGCTCTTTTGCCGAGGTACAACAAACATTATCAGGTAATGGCACAACTCAACGAGAACAGAGCAATGCTGATTTACATGAGCAAAGGATCCAGCCTCCAGGGTCCTCTGTGTTTTCAAACTGAAACGGACAGACTGCAGCCTTCAGTCTGAGAGAGGGTAGTCTCGTATAAAAAGTGCTGAAAAACTGCCGCTGGTTCAGAAGCAGCTGTGTCTTCCTACTGTGTTCTCTTGCAGAGCACATCATATGTATTTTCTTAGCCCAACTGATAAAACAATCCACCCAACCACACAACATGCAGTAGGTACGAAAGTCAGCCATGTGCTGCTTCGAGCGTGTCTGCCATGTACCACTGCTCCAAAAACCCAAATCTCAGCGTCATCGGCCCTGGAGGCAAGTCAGTGCACTGAAACACGTCTACCTACAGTAACACGGTACTACGCGGCTTGTCTAAGGGTTTGTCACTGCAGGGAAGATGTACTGAAGCAGTTACACTGCAAACTGGTCAGTACAGCCCTGTGGCTGCACTGACGCAGCTCCCTAGTACTGAAGTACTTATCTGCAGTTCAGATTAAATTGCTTTGAGTGCAATATTATTATTACACTGGCATAATCCTAAGAGGAAATATCCCTTTGCAGACAATTTCTAAGAAATGGAAGGCTTGTCTGCCCTGGAAAAGACTAGGCAGATACAAATAATGTATCACCAGAGCTTTTCCTTCTCTGATTAACTGGCCTCTGTTAACGGTCTGCCTGTCAGGCAGCTCGGGCTAACAAACACGGCACAGGTTCCAGACAACTAGCATCCCTTCTCTGCTTTTCACATGTTGAGTGACACCAGGTAAGACACCTGCTCTTTCTGCCTTTGGGGTGATGGCAACACCAGTATTTTTTCCGATAAGTCAACAGAGAAGAAATGTCAATTTAATACAGTCACTTGTCTTATTTTCCCAATTCAGATACATTTTCTTCTTAACACTGACTAAAATAAACCAAAACATCTATTTTTCCAGTGCTCCCCATTACCACATTCCACACATAAATATGGCTCCTCTGCTCAGCGTGTCTGGTTTAGAAGCACATTTAGAAGCTATCTGAGCTCAAAACTGAGCTCCTCTGTGTGAATCCAGCGGGTGTGATTCTCCAGAGACAGGGGAGGAAGAGCAAAGACACACTTCAACACACTTCCTCTGAGGACACAGGGGAAGGAAAAGCTCTTTGTTTCAGCGTAGTGTTTTAACTGCCATGCTGCAGAGATGCACGTGGTGACTGCCATCCCAGATGCCCAAGAACAGGTCTTATAAGACCGTCTTGCCCTGCTAGATGAATGGGATACACAGTAGATTCACTAACTGATTTAAATGACCCAACTCTATTTGCTGATAGGCCAATTTTGGTCTGTTCTCGAAAATTACACTGTGTATTTAATAGATTCACTGCAAAGAGGTGTGCGTGCCACTGCTCCAGAACTCTGCAGAAGCAGCAGCACCCCCAGGCAGGCACTGGATCACAGGAGCCCTTGGGCCTCTGGAGACTCCTGGACAGCATTTCCCACTCCTTTGTCAGCCGCTGCCACAGCTACCCCAATCCCCCGGAAAGACTTTCTGTGGTCTCCACAGGCACCAATCTATGGCCTAACTATTGGACTTACAAATTCAGGGGATCGATAAAGTCATGTGTTTGAGGGCTGGATGATGCCTGGACTGTCAAAATGACTTCAGGCTCGCTTTGGGGTAGCTAAGTCAGAGACTTCTTTTTCTGAGGTTGATTTTCTTTGGTTGCTTGTCTGACAGATGGGACAGAAGCAGTAAAGTCAGCACCCCTGCCTCTCCATGGCACCCATAATAACCAGAATGCTGGGCAGGGAGCTCCACAGTGGCGAAGGCCCAGCTGACATCAGCGCCGCAGCTCCCCCTTCCTGGGGGCACCACACCACGCTGCAAAGGCCCCTTCAAGAGCACAGCTGCCCTGTGCCCTCCGCTCCGGGTCCAGACGCTGCATATGCCCTGCACTGACCACACACTGCACATCGCCCATGATTCGCGTGGCGCTTCGCATGCATGAGGCATTTCAGAGACAGAAAGCCACAAGCAACATGAAGGCTAAACAGGTAACAGCTTGACATAAATGAGAGAAAAGACAGTACCCCCTCAAGCCCAACCTGCAAATAACTGAAAAAACCCAGTGCTCCCCAGGTAATGGTCTGGGACGAGAGATTAAAAGGCAGCCATGTGCCATTACAATCCTGAGCACACCTTGAGATACAAATTTTTCCACTACTATTTTTGAATAATAAACTGTAAATCACATGAAGAGGTATGTGTGTCCGTCTGCACTCACCTGGCACAGGCCACAGTCATGGCAAAATGTTAGAGAGAAACAAAACATGGTGAACGTGCGATGCATCCCTTTAGAAAGAACAGGGCGAGGCAGAAACGCGCTGGCCCACAGTCCTTCAGATCAGCCTTACCATACTCCTGATGTGGTATGATCTGGAAAGCGTTAGATTTCAACTCCCATTGTAATCTTTCAAGAACATGGCGATTGACTGCATTTTTTCCTATTACATGGAAAATTCTCATCCATTCTGTTCTCCACTAAGCAGTAAGAACAAAAAACTGGGAACATCTCGCACAGGAACAGTTTTGGTTAACTAAAACTGCTAAGGTGGAGATACCTAAAGACAGTGCCTGCACGCTGCCCATCTAACACTTGGTCTCACACACTGAAACATCTGCATGAAGTCCTGGACTCGCTGAGATCTGGAGTCAGAGTTTTAGCCACTGAGAACAGGTGGGAGCATTGCGCATTAGAAAAAAGGATGTAAAGTTCGACTTTTCAGTGAAGATTCACTTGGACACGTTCTGCATTATCATATCTTTGTGTTTTAACACAAAATGCTTTAGTTAGCCTATCATTCAAATATTCACAGCTTAATAAAGTATAGCTGTCGTATGCTGCAAATATGCACTTTACAGAACCAAATGATCTGTTCACGGTCTTGCAGGTACTAAAATGTGCACACGCTCTT
>NW_010398476.1:30617-37804 GCF_000710305.1 Buceros rhinoceros silvestris
TCCGATAAACGGAAAAGAAATCCACATTCCATTAGCCGATGGATGCATTTCAAAATCGCTATTCATTATTCTCAGAGTATCTAGAAGTGTGACTCTTGTAGGCGTCACATCATAATCTAAGGGCAAAGACAACTTCAGCTTCATACCTATGAGTGAGATTGCTCATTTTCGGTAAACTAAACACGCATGCAACTCTCTGAAGGCATGAAGAATAATTTTAGACTGAGTAATTAAACTGAACAATGGGAAAAGAAATCACAATAGCATGAGCAAACAGATGACAACGACACGTTAGATCAGCATGACACGGCTAACTCAGTTTTGGGATACTTTTCTTAAAGATATTAGATCCTCAGGAGCTGCTGGATACTTACCTCTAGAGAAAAACCAAGCCTATCTGAAGGTGCCAGACAAGAAGCCTGCCCTTGAGATAGAAGGCTTGGGTTTCGCTTCTGCTGTGCCAAGAGATGCTCTGCCTCACCTCAGCGAACCTGTAAAATACTGGAATATGGAAGGTGCATTATTCCAGGACACGGGGATATCACAGCACCAGGAGCCGGATAAATATCTGGAAAAGAGTCATCACGCTCAGCACGAACACTAGCTTCCTTTAGCGTATTTCTTCAGCTTGTTTTAAACTTGGTGCTTCCTTAATTTTCAGTCTCTTGCTTGGAACCCCTGCACTGAACGAGGAGCAGCGTGGCTCACCCAGGGCAGCACCTTGAGCTCCACTGCTACAAGTGGCTGTTCCAGGCAACAAGAAAATTAAGAGGTGAAGGGCACTGTGCACTTTCTAGGCATAGGTTGTCAGTGAAGTTGCTACGCACGACACTTTTTTGGTATGGGCATTCGTTTCTAGGAAACACTTTGGCAAACAACTTTGAAGTCAAAATGAAAAATTACACCCTGAGTGCTTTTCTCGCTTTCATCCACCGTACCTTCGTGACTGTACCAGTCCATTTAAATGGCAGAGCAGCGCTGAATGCAAACACCCTCCTTCTGCAGGCTGTCTCCACAGCTCAATTACCAGCGCTTTAACAGTGCTAATTAGCATTCCTCAGAGCTAGATCTCTTTGAGTGACAGGTAACCATGGAGAGTCACAATCCTGTAGGTGATCAGCAAGAGTCTGACTTTTCTTTTTAATTAAAAATTAGAAATGCCTTAAACAAAAATAATAATTCACTGATTTATGCTATTATCCCAGGGTTGCCAAGCTGGTGAGAATAACATTAGTGTAGTAAAAATGAAACCGTTTTTAAATGAATAGACTAGGGCGATAGAAAGGAGAGCAGGTTTATTATCTCTAACAAGAGAATGTACTCATAATGATAGTACAAAATAGTAGACACTTCTCTGGAGAGTTGGCATGGAGACCAAAAATAGGACACTTTCCTGACTGTGGGATGGGATTGCCCCCATTCACTTTAGATTTTAATTAGATAGATAAATACTAAGTCTGTTGCACAAATAAAAATTTTATAGGGATATTATTTCAGCAAAATTTAACCATGAGTTACATTGAGAGGTAATATTGCATCTGATCCAAGTGAGAGAGCTCAGATTGGAAATTTAATCAGCCAGCTAATCAATTAGTTAAAATTGTTTTCGATGTAAATATGCCATTTCCAGCCAGCTAATGATCTAGTTCTCTTTCCAGAAATGGACTCCAGCAGCAAAAATTCACAGTCATATTTTTTAAAACTGCAGTGGGTCCAAATCAGCAGTGTTGACCCAACCTAACCTGAATAAATGTTTAAGATATAAATAAATAAATCCAGAAATGTTTAAGCTAAGCTTGACAACGATGAGGGAAGGATACATGCGTATTTGTAATTATGAAAAATTTTCCAAGTCATCTCAACTCACACTTACTCACTTGTAGATTCTAATGACAACAGTTGCATATAAGACAATAAAAGGAAACAGGTGACTGGGCAAAAAATCATTAGAACAGCAGCAAACACAATTCAGAACCCTAACCATTCTTCACAGGTAAAATCAACAGCTGTTAACTGAAAAGCATCAAATATCTATTCAATGAGGTGTCTTTAAAACTTTCCCATATAATTTCTTTTCTGTATCCAAAAAAATAACATTATTAAATCAATATGGTTCTCCCTGCTACAGAGGTGTGTATAGTTTAACTCTATATGGGAAGGAAGGAATTAAAGGTTACATTCCTATTCAAAATCTCTCTTGGATTGACTAGTACTATTTCCTTTTAATATCAGAACAATAACCAAAAATATAAATTTCTAAAAACGTGGGGAGGAACACTTAAAGTACAAGTAAATACAAGCAAAAAGAACACAGATAGCTTTCCATCTTACCATTTATAAATGATTAGTAGGCACTAGTAACATAAATACGTAATTTTCAGCTCCTTTATTAAATATTTTGAGCTTACAAATGGATAATGAAGCATCTATCTATAACTGTCAGGACAGGCACATAGCCAGAGCTAATCACAGTTTTACTCAAGTTTCTAATACAGCCCAATAACAGGAAAAAAGAAAAAAGAAAGAAGAAGAAACATGTCTCTGAGTCTAATATTATCTTTGATTTTTTCCATATTTACAAAAAAATCAATCACTGACAGATTTTTTTTTTTAACTCCAAATACTCGGAACTTTTTATTTTGGAAGGAGAAATTTTACAAGCAGATGAATCAGGAAAACAGATTTGTGCTGCCAAAAGAATTATCCAGCCCTGCAAGCTCTTATCCAAAGAGGAAATCCCAGCAGAGCTGGTAGCACCGACTGGACTCGGTCTCAGCCAACCCTGATGATTCCCAGTAAGTTCAGTTTGACTCCTTGCTAGTCACCCACACACACATGCATATCTCCAAATTTTTACGTCTTGTAATCATCTTCTTAGCCTCATATTCAAGGAAGTAATAAATCAAGATTAATACCAAAACTATTTTGCTCCAAATTCAGCCTGCCCATGCATCCACGTAGAATGGTTTGTTTAAATACTGTAAATTTCAGTCAGTAGCATCGACAGAACATTCTTAATAAAAGACAATTAATTCATAGGAAACATCTCTCAGAATAAAGGCAGCCAGCCTGCTTTTGGGACCAGGTTTTTCAGCTTGATTTTAAAGCTGGTCTACTCTCCTTAACCTCTACTGCAATGCAAAGGGAGCAAGCAAGGGGAAAGAGATGGCTTACACAGGAATGGGGCAGGAAAACAAACCCACCGCTCGGAGGAACAGCTGCTCTCGTCCTTGCTCTTGAAAAGAAACTCTTTCCTATGGATCTGCTAAACTATCAATCACCTAAACAGAAAGCTGATTCAAGCAACTACAAAAATCACCAAGATTCCCATCAGTAAGTTCCCAATGTAAAGAGTTATCAGAAAGCACGCAGAGTTTTGATTAGAAACAATCATCTCAAATGCTAAAGAATTTAAAGGGAAAAAAAGTATTTAGTTCAGACTTATTTTAATTAAAAACCTATAAAATTATAGTAGTGTTCTCTAGTATTACTGTGCTGTTCAACGGCTTATATCCTGCTTGCTTCACTCACCTAGATAACCACATCTGGGCAAGTTTAGCTTTTTGAAGATCCTATCCAAAGATGATTCGTTTGCCTCAAGATGACTTCCCCTTTGTCGTGGCAAACCAGTAAGATCCAACATGTTTATACACTACTAGTAGGTATAATCCAGCCTTTGTAGCACCAAGTCCCAGCTGAAACCTGAAGCAAGCACTCTGCTACCTCTGAGCTGAGGAACGAAGTTCACTGACAAACGCAGCTGTTAAATTTCCCCCGGAATGACTCCCAGAATTTCTCAGTGAGGTCTCTCAGTACGATAGCCCCCTTGACTTGCCCTGTGACTGTGGAGCTGGGAAGGGTTCCTAGCTGGAACATCCTCGTTTCTTTTGCAGAAATCTTTGACCAAACCTTGATCGCTCTCACCCTTCCCAAAATCAATGCAAGCAATCAGACTGCCTTCAGTAGAACTTCTACAAAGTCTTAAATGTGCTCCTGCTACTGATTCCGTGATTGATTCTGGCAGATGTTTCCGTGTTAGTAAATATGACATGTCAGAATTTTATATAAGCTATTATTCCTCCATTTACCTGACAGAAACCTATGAAAATTGAGTGGCATTTTTCCAAAGTCACACTCTGCTCTCTTTCTTTCCTCAGTCATCTTAAAAGCAAAAATAACCACGATCCAGTCCAGTCTTTCTATCAGGCTACTTGTAGGTAAGCATCATAGGGTAATATAAAAAATATTTCTTTTTCTTTTCTTTAAAGCGTCCGCAACTCTTCACAAGCCTTTGACTGTGCAGATAGCTCCCAAAAGCAGGAACCCTCACAGGTGGTGCCTTAACACTCTGTCCCTGCTGTGATAATCTCATCTTGCTTTCATCGTTTCTTATCATTTTGAGATGTTTACAATTTGATACAACCCCTTTTCTGTAGGACATTATTGGGAGTACTATAAATCTGCTGTTTAGAAGTCCCTCTGGATGACTGAATAATTATATAGCTGAAAATATTTCCTTCAAGATAAGAAGCAAAATGTACTGAAAATACTAAAGTGAAAAAAAAGCTCAACTGAAAAGCGGAGCATGACAAGCAAACCTATCTGATAGGAAGATACGTGCCAGGTTTGTAACCGATCACTGAATTACACAGTGAATATAATTCTGTAACGCATGTCTCTGGCTCCAGAGCCCAGGCTGGACAGAGTTCCCGTCCCCTCTCTGGGGTTAAGGTTGCCCCAGGAGGTGTGCAAGCTGGAGCCCGCTGCAAGCACTGGGCAGCCACGCCACACTGCGAGCAGAACACGCGGGGCGCGGGAGCTCTTCCTCCTGCCCCCATGCCGGTCTCCTGCGGCTGACTACGGCGGGCCAGGAGATAACCAGCACAGACTGCTCCACAACATATTCAAGTTTCGAGTACTACAAACTGGTACCTATACTCGCTCAGGGCAGAGCCTGTAGGGACTTACATATCAGGAGTGTCATCTTCTCTTAATCTAAATTGAACTACACTGGTTTCCAAGAATTCAGGTCCATTTTGCAACCGGAGCTCAGCAGCAGGTATACTGTAGGTGTTGAACAATGAAGCTACCTTGCTCCTGACTCAAACACAACCTAACAGGTCAAAAGTTGAGTGTGGCACTCCCTGCTATTTGTTTTCCTATTACATTTTGTGCTGGGCCCATTTTTGAGTCATTATACAAAGAAGCTGAGACGGGATTAGCAATCTGCTTTCGGGCTCCTTTGTGAATCCACACATAGGAGCGCTGTTTACACATGGCTAAATTTTGTTAAACATGCACAGTATGAGGAAAGAGAAGATGCAAGTCAGACACTCAAGAAAATAACTTCTGCAGTTCCCTTGAAAAAAAGTTGTGGAAAAGCTGCTGCCTACTTCGGCTACTGCTCCCAGACTCCGTATCAAAACGGGTAATTTCAGTGCTGTACAACGTAGACACTGCATCTTAATTTTCCCAGGAACAGAATAGGAATTGGTAACTTACGAAAGCGTACTATACTTTTCCCTCGGCAGCAAAGAGGCTGAAACACATCTGGAAGCCTAGAAAGAGAAAATGTAGGACGCTTTTTAATTTCAAACAAGAAGAATTACTTGCAAAGAAAGGATATGGTACCACAAGTTCATACATTGAGTTTAAAACAGACATATGCAGATAACTGTGCACATGCTACAAGAATTTCAAATGCATAGGGGCTAAATCTGACTTTCAATGATGTTAAAAAGCTTTTTGCTACATATTTCAGCAGGCCATACGTGATTTTATATCCAGCAGAATGGAACAGAATGTATTTCTCTTAGGTATAGCAACCTGAGTATCTTGCAATGAAAGGATGCATTGTTTTGTTCTAACCAGAGAGAAATAGTTGATGAGTGAATAAAAGCATGATCTAAAGCTTATTAAAATCAATGGAAAAATTCTTGTTGACTTCTCCAGGCTTTGGATCAAGCCTCAAAAGAGCAGCTATTTCTCTCTGATACAGCAAGGAATCAATTCCCTCTCCCAGCGGCACTCTAAATAATTCAATATTTTGTCTCAGATCATTTCCTAAGAATAATGATGAGGATGTTGTTTAAGTGGGCGATACCCTGAAGTGACAGAGTTTACAATGCGTTCAGCCATGTAAAATCTCCTCTGTGCTGCGCGCCCGCACAAAGGCAGAGCAGAGTCAAAGCACCCCTTGGACACCAAGGAGTCCCTGCCCGCTTGCCGGCTGCAGGACAACGCACAGTCGTGCTGCTCCTCTCGCTGGCCTCAAAGAGCTGTATGAATTGTGCTAAATCTTGAGGAGTGTCTGCACTGTGACGTTTCTTTAAAAAAGTGGAATCTCAATCTATTTGCACAATGTTTTGATACACACAGAAGGGCAAAAATTGCACTGCTGATTGTGTTATTATTTACGAGCAGAAACATTTCTCTCGCCATTCTCCAATGCTTTTGCTTTATAGAACAAAACACAACACGAGAACACCTTCTTTTTGAGCTCTTTTGTTCCACATGAAAAACAGATCAGTAAAAATCAAACCAGCATTTGTTTGAGGAAGTCTGCCTCAGACCACACCAAAAACTTACTGATTTTTACTCTCCTGCCATAATCAGGCATTCCTCCACACTACCATCCCTTTCTCCTGTAAACTGGAGAAACCTTCTCCGAGTTATTCACGGACAGTTCGAACACGCGCTGCAGCAGCCGTGCCATCTCCCACGCGGGGAGGCTGCCAGCTGCACAGCCCCACTCACAGTCACGCAGCAGGGCAGCGCTGAGCTGAGCGGTATTCTCCCCACTCGTACAGAAGGACAGCAGTTTGCAACAGGACATTTTAAGGGTGGCAAAAAAAAAAAAAAAAATCCCAGTTCTCCACTCCCACCAGGCAGCTGCCTACTAACAGTTGAGAAATGTACAGGATGCAATTGGTAGTGAGCTACAGCTCACACGATTATCCCCCTTCCCTATTGCTCCTGATTGAGTTACACCTGTGGGGAGCATCTCGCCAGCAGCACCTCTGACGAGTGCAGACACAGCAGCTCTGGCACATTCACTCTCTCCTGCCCACACCACGAAGTACAGCTACGGCCTGGTCTTTCATCATCACCCTTGGAGAAATATTAATCAGCATCTCTCCAAGCATGTTTCTCTTTCCCCCCAGCCTCCCTTCCGGGATGTGTAGGGA
>NW_010398476.1:37919-40107 GCF_000710305.1 Buceros rhinoceros silvestris
AGGGAACCTTACATAGATGTGTGCTCACACTCCTCCTCCCTGTGCATTTCAGCTGAGCTGGATTCAGGTAGCATCCCCTGCTTCCAGGACCAGGCGTTACCTCAGGTGGAGCCAGTCCCAAAACCTCCTGACTCCAACGCAGAACCTGGAAATCCTCAAGCACACGGGAAAACCTGCCTCCAAGGCCTGCTCTTCCCAAAGAGCAGGAAAAGACGCTGGCTCTTCCCTTTGCTCAGCGATGTTTTTTGGCGATCAGCAGGGTATTTCTGCCACAGCCCACCCAGCTGCTCGGCTGGGCCAGCTGGCTGCTGCTCACCACTTGCAGAGCTGGGACCCGCAGGGCATGGCTGACTGCCCAAAAAACACCCGTGCAATCCTCCTCACGGGTGGTACAAAATACACCCGCTGTCCTCTCAGATGCCAGGAAGTGTGTGGTCTTGGCAAGGCCACAGATGGGAATCCTCAGCATCCATGCTCTACCACTTGCCCAACACTCCATGTATGGCCTGACCTCCCCCAGCCCCCCCAAAGTACTTCTGCTCCGGTGTTTGAGCAGATTACATTTGCTAAATTGACCTGCTTCTCAAAGAGACTCACAATATTGCTGACATCCTTCAACTCCTTCAGAAAGTGCTCTTCTGATATCTCACGGTATCGGAACACTGGAGAATACTAAGTTTCAAAAGACGTGATAAAACACAGAAAATAAAAAAAAAACACCGTCTAAACTTTTAGTCAGAGAAAATATTCTCTGTAGATAGATGAATGTATTCCAGCAATTTCAATTGTTGCTTTTATGTTATGGTCAACCAAATTGCCGCCTTTTCTGGAAAAGGCTTTAAAAAACACAGTAACACACCACAGGTTTTACGTCTTTTCATTAAGAGCTTTCTCAAACCTTCCAACTCATATTCCTCCTTCCAAACTGATTTTTCACTGAACAATTTTTTACAGTAGCAAGGGGGATTTGGCAAAACACCATATTTTGGCCTCATTGTAGAAAAGCCACGAACCAACTCTTTGATTTGCTGTGTATACCTACAAAGATGAGTTAATATCAACATCACTCGGCCATTTGAATTGCCAAATCTATGCTTTGTGAGCAAGCTCTAAAACTAAATGCAACGATTTGAATTTCTTGTTTTAATTTGCATTTCAAACTGGTTTTAAAAAAGAGCAAAAAACTTTTCACTTTTTTTTATGAGCAACAGAGAAGAAAACATTATAGTTAGAAGCTTTCTTCAAGCATGAAACATTTAATCTATTTTATACATGAAGAAATTCAACCTCTTGCATTTAGGCACCACGCACAGAACACGTGCACTTCTTCCCCCCACCGCCACATACGAGCACAGACTCAGCATTCACTCCCTCTCCTGCTGTGTTAAACTCCACAGCTCATCTGTGACACTGAGAAGACCACGGTGTGGATTTGTGCACATCACAACAGCCTTGTCAGTAAGGCACAGAGCAGCGCCATCACCCGGCACCTCCAACCACTCTAAAGAGCAGGATGAGACTCTGTCAGAGTCCCATGAGTAAAGGGGGAAAGACAGCACGAGAATTTAATAGTTACACATATCTAAACACAGGAGAAACTAGCTGCTAAAACACCACTTCCTTTTCTAATGAGCAATTTTATACAGCAATGAATAAAGTAAATTTGAGAGCTGCTATTTATTACAAGGGCATTAAAAATGCTCAGAGCACACAGAAAGCAAATTTATTGGGGAAGACATTGCACCCAGTTCTCAAAGGTGTTAACCCCTGACTGAGACAGAGGAGAAACACCCTGTGTTTTCTTTAACCAGCCCCGAGTTTCTGTTATTAAATGCTCCCCCCACTGCTGATAAACCCAGTGCTGCAGGAGACCCCAGGCTAGCCGCCCTGCCTCTCTCCCAGCGCAGGCAGGCTGTGCCGTTGGGAGGCTCCCAGCCTGCTCCCACACTGCCAGGAGCATGTGGACCCCCGCTCTGCTGGGAGACGCACAAAACCGCGCTGCAGCCCCTTTCATTCTGTACTTTCTGTCCCTGCCGAGATAACTTTTCAGAAGCTGACAGAGCCTTTACAACTTAATTGGTGTTGACACCTTTTGAAGCAATGCCTTGAGGCGCTGAGGGTCATTGTCTACTTTATCCTGCTTTTCTGCGGCTGCCTCCCTTCGGCCCACCTGCAGCCCCTGGGGCTG
>NW_010398476.1:40195-45049 GCF_000710305.1 Buceros rhinoceros silvestris
CCTTGCAGCCTGTGGTGCTGTGGTGGCCCCTGCACTCTTCATTCATGTTTGTACTTGTAACAGGACCCAGTACAAGGACCCTTGTTAAACGCCCAGCAGGCAGCACTGAATAGAGATTTTGACTATCCGGGATTTGAAGGCCTCTAGCAATAACAGAGAAAGCCCTGTAAACACAAAAGTATCCCGGTAGCAGTGGGGCGTTAATGAAATCATGCATTTATGCCACAGGACCTCAGGACCAAGCTCCTTACTGTCGATTCACTGGCTATTAAGCCCTGGTAATTAGGTGGTTTCCCGTGACTTTTCTTTCTTGGGATTCACCAGCTATCATTTTCCATATGTCCCTTTTTCCCAGAGCGGCTATACACTCTCACACTTTCAATAAGATGGGCAGATGGCATCACGTACCGCGCTCTAAGCAGCCAAAGCCAATTCAGAACAAGTAAAAAGGTTTGGTATGGCATTCCCAAAGCTGTCCAGGAAACCTGGATCCAAAAATCACAGAGGTCCCACAGCAAACACATCTCTCCAGGCTCAGCCATTCAGTGCCTGCGAGCAGCAAGACTCTTAGGAGCAGTCACACCCCCAAAGCAGCTCTTGCACAGAGATGAACAGGTGAGAGACGCTACCAGCACTTTGACAACTGCTCTTCACTTCATGAATGACTTTTAACACACATTTCTGTCACTTTCTCCAAGTTTAAACAATCAAGGCTCTCAAATTTCCTACCAAAAATGCAAAGGTCTCACTCACTCTATTCGACCCTAAGTCTCTGTCACCTTGGGGCCACATCTTAGAAAAACGCAGCCTCAAACGCTGTTATTAGGGCAATGAATGAATGGGAGCATAACCAAGTAAAACAGAAAATAAAATGTCAGTTAGGTATATTCTAAATATTCGAGTGGACAGAATGATCTCAGTGGAATTCCCTATTTGGAAAACTCCCCACCACCACCCCCACAAATAGAGCAGTCTTGCTAGTCAAACCCAGTGACTGGGCTTTACGTTTACCAACCCTTTCTTTGCCACATTTCAGAGTCTCTTTTCCACTGTCATTCTGAATTCCAGCAGCTCATCTACGGGCCTCAAAAATTGCGACTTGTAATTCCAGTACAATGCTACCAACTGCTTCCACTTTCAGTATCACTTGGTCCTTCACCATCTGGGAGATGCTCGCCCATGATCTTCTCAATGATACCTCGCTTCTACTGGGGAGAAAAGCAAGCAGAAGCAGGCCTCCGGTTCCTGACCTCATGGAAACTGGGATCCAGCTCCAGATCCGTACTGCTTGTTGCCTCTCTCCTCCGCATGGGTGCCCAGCAGCCTCTTGCTCACAGCCAGCTACAGCTGTCCTCCTTCCCTCTGTCTCAGCCTGCCTGAAAGATGGCTGCACCTCCAGGCTCTACACTGGAACCACTGCCGTACCCGGTACACTTCCATTACCTCGATCACTGTGTGACCGTAAGAGTTACCAAGGCCCAGAATAAAAACAACTTTCCACACACTGGCAAAGCTGCATTCAACTCTGATAAAGGACTTACCTTTCTCATGCTCTACAAAAATCCCCTGCATCTTTCCATGCGCTTCTCTGCCGTGGCACATGGGGCTTTCTGGAAGTACAAAGTCCAAAAAACAGGGGAAAAACCCAGAACAACCCGTAGATGAAATGGAAGAAAGGAGTGGTTCAGGAGAGGCCAGGCTGGCCTGGTTATGAATAGACACGACAGAGCCACCCCTGATGACAGGGATGCTGTTTCAATGAGCTACATGTAAACAACACCACGAACAGCTTCCAGCTGCGACACGCTTCACATGCTCTGCTGGCTCAGCCAGGAGAGGTTTCCCTTTGGCTGACAGAGGAAAATGCCATCTGCAGAGCACGAATATCCCACAAACAGCATTAGCGGTGACAATCTGCTGCACTGACTTCGGAAGAAAGTCACTGGATGCGAGTTGATGACATCTGCCTAGTGTCTGTTTCCTTGAAGACCAAAGTCAATCAAAAGGTCACTACAGCTGAGCTACGAGCACACGCTGGGGCAGAACCTTGCTTTTCTTCATTTTAATCACCTCACACAGCGCCTGCAGAAGGGGATAGCAGCTACTAAATAAAAAGTCAAGAAGCTTCTCCATACTGGCCACTCTATCATGTAAGATCGGATCAAGTTGTTCCTTGCAAGAATTAAACCAAAAATACAACTCCTTCCTCATGGGAGCGAGGGCTTTACCGAGTCCTTTGCAAGGTACAGGATATTATCTTGGTAAGTAAAGAACAACTATACCTGGTCAGATGAGAGGCTGACCTCTCTTTTTCTGTAAGTGGCCTCTGCACCCTTTCATTTAAGGGCCTTTACTGAAGCCTTCCCCCATCACCGCGCCTCTCTGAGTCCATGCAAACTTTTGATACCCACCAGTAGATACCCTCCCATTCCAGAATCATGACACTCATTCAGAATATCTGCTGTTTTCCTAGTGAATCACACAAAATATCACGAAGTACAGGAACAGTTCCCACAGCTGGAACATCCTTCTCCCCTCGTACGCTTTCTTATTAAAAAGGCTATGGAGAAAACATTAGTTCTGTTTCTGAACGTTCAGAATTTTCCTTTTGTTCGGGTTTTGGGGTTTTTTTAATTATCCATCATTCTTTCCAAGATTACAGGAGCATACTCTATTCAAGGACTTCTACGTATAGAATCTGCTGAGCCAAAAGAAGCCCCACGACTCCCCTCCCTGTGATCTTTCATGACCTGAACGTGGGCAGGGAAGAAAGGACATCCCTGTTGTTTTTAACAGCTAGTGAGGATAGATTATATTTAGGTACAGTCTACGTCCAGCAAGTCGCAAAGGCTTCCCCAACATCTGCTCTTCAGGCCCATATCCTTGGCACCAAACAGTCATGCTTACTACAACACAATCCAAAATCTGCTCATTTTAGGGGAAGAGGGACTACAAAATAAATATTTGTCTAAATTTACAGGGACACCTTACTCTTCTTTGGGTTGGATTTATCTCTGTTGCAGTTGTCTTCCAGGAATTTACCTCTGATTTACAGCATACTGAAGATAAAATTGTCCATCTGACTCTAGTTATCAGAAGAAAAGCAATGCTGATCCTAACAGGCATCAGAGGGGGGATTACAAATGAGGGAAGGAGCTGCCCCAACTGATTGGACAAACTTCAAAATCCTTTCCTTTCTACATCCCACATTTGCTCTTTATTAAAGCGAAAAATAATAATATAGTGTTTACTTAGTGCATAGGGTAGCTGTAAAATTTAATTAATCACTGTAGCTTGGCTTGCTGAGATTTTTAAATGAAAAGTCCTATAAAAACATTAAGCTTCCTGCAAAGAAACCCCTCAAAATTGCCCAACTTCCTGCTTTTGTATAGTACCTTATGGCCCCGGTGGCTGGACACTGCCTACAGTCCTGATGCAACAGATCACTTTTGAAGTAAGCGTATACCTAAGCCAGCGGACACCACAGTGTGCACTGATATGGCTGACCTGGGACGGACTCAAATCGGTGCCCTGTAGGCTGTCTGCTTCCATTATTTCCCGACCCCTCTGAGGGAGCCCACATTACCAGTGTAGCCTTCCTTCCTCACTCGCACATTACCAAGCGCGGCTCCCAGAGCGTGAGCCCCTATCTCCTAGCACCCTACTGCACGAGTCTCCCCATGGGTCTGAATGAGCGGGCTTACTGCACAGCACGTCATTGTGAACAACAATCACGTCCAGGATCGCTGATCTAGAACAAGCAAGACTTCCCCCCTCCCCAAACAGCACTTGCCTGGGATTTGCCCCAAGGTGTAGCACATGAACGCGCACAGTGGTACAAAAGATGAATGCTGTATCCCGAGCGTTTCTTTTGCCTTCTGGGTAATTCATTGTCATCACGTGAATATATCCTGTTACAAGCTGATAATCCCCACAGATCTCCTTTCTTCTAAATCAGATATGCTAGAAGCAAGCAAATACTCCCCCCACCTCCAATTTACAGCCTCAGATAAAGACTGGGACACAGGGATGGGATGAGCACAGAACGCTTCCTCCCTCTACAGATATTGTTTTCACTGTTCCAACCTCAACAAAAAACCCTCATGGGTTAATTTTTCAGTTACAGAGAAAAGCAGAAAAGGAAGAGGGGCCCTCAGTGAGGTACAATAACACGTGCAGGTTTTCTTGGATCAATTGCCAGCATTGACACTGTATCCTTCAGCTAGCAGTCTGTGATGAATGGTACCCAGTGGCACTGGAGAGAGCAACGGCAGCCAGGCAGCATGGGTGACTGCATGCCCTCCTAACTGGCTGATGAATCAGGAAACTCAAGAGAGACCCAGAGTGTGAGAGCCGGAGTGGTAAATGTTTTCATCTTTCTCTTTTATGATCTTCCCTTCTCCATTTATATAGGATATTTTAGAGATTGAGCTTTGTTACAAACTATTAGCCCCAGGCAGCGGGCTGGGGAAGTGAGATTTCATGGAACAAGAGCACAAGAAAGTGTGAACAACTGGAACTACATGTGGTATTAGTGGTTTGTTGTTGAAGGAATTTCTGTTTGGATTGTAGTTCAGACAGTTGCCTTGATGTATTGGAATGAAAATCAGCACCCAGTGTGCCTAGAGACAAACCACAGAGCTGTCAAAAAAACAAAAACAAAAAACAAACCAACAAAACAAAACAAAAAATCCACTACTCTCCCTTTTTATCTCCCAGAATCTTGAATTCAAACGAGCAGTCCCCATTCACCCCCAGCACAAAAAATAGAGCTCGGCACTCACAGTACTGTGGAGTATGGTGCTACGGAAAACAAAAGGCAAGCAACACACCCCCCTCCACTCCCCCTCCCCC